>NW_007252901.1:0-256688 GCF_000164805.1 Carlito syrichta | reverse complement strand
CCAGCTACGTGGAAGGCTGAGGCAGAAGGATCGCCGGAGCCCAGCGGGTCGAGGCTGCCGTGGCCGGGAGCGACCACGGCACTCCAGTCTGGGCGACAGAGTAAGACTCCAACTCAAAAAAAAAGAAGAGGAGAAGACATACACAGACCCAGACAAGGGAAAAGGTCATGGGAAGAGAGAGGAAGACATTGGAATGATGCAGCTACAAGCCAAGGGACACCAAGAATTGTTAGCAATCACTGGAAGCCAGAAGAGACAAGGAAGCGTTCTTCCTCAGAGCCTTTAGAGGGAGCACTGCCTTGTTGACACTTAGATTTCGGGATTCTGGACTCTGAAAGAGTGAGAGAGTACATTTCTTTTCTTTTTTTTTGAGTTGGAGTCTCACTCTGTCGCCCAGACTGGAGTGCAGTGGCCGAGAGCGGCCACCGCAGCCTCGACCTGCTGGGCTCCGGCGATCCTTCTGCCTCAGCCTTCCAAGTAGCTGGAACTACAGGCACGCGCTACCACGCCCGGCTAATTTTTTATTTATTGTAGAGATGAGGTCTCTCCAAGTTGCCCAGGCGGGTTGTGAACCCGCGGGCTCAGGCAATCCACTCACCTCAGCCTCCCAAAGGCGCGGGATTACAGGCTGAGCCACTGAACCTGGCTAAGAGAGTACATTTCTATGTACTCTTAAGCTTCCAGGTTGTAGTACTCTGTTATGCAATCCTAGCAAACCAACACTGTATTCAGAAAGGACTTTCAGTTCTCTTGCACTAAGGAGGAAGTGACTTGAAACTCCCATGAACCTATGGCCTGGTATTAGGACAGAGACTGGGAGGAGGTGTCAAAATATCCAGGTACTGTGTCTCTAAGCAACTCACCCATCCAGCAAGCCTCAGGTTTGTTGACTCGTTCACAAATGCAACAAGTGTCTGCTGAGTACTTCTGAGGGCTGGGATTCAGTTCCGGCCCCTAGTGAGTTTTATTCTAGTAGGAGACACAGACAATAAATCAAGAAAATAAATACGTAAATAAATTTACTGCAGATAGTATGCGGTATTCAGGAAGAAAATAGAACAAATAAGGAGATTAAGAATAAAAGAGTGAGAAAAGATCAGGTAGCTTGGAAAGACCTCTGAGGATATATAGGGAAGGAATGAGTCATGTAAGGTTCTAATGGAAGAGTATGCTAAGCAGAAGGAACATCACATTGTAGAGGCCCTGAGCTGGGCATGTGCTTAGTGTGAACTGAGTGTAGAAAGAAGGCTGGGTGGCTGGAATGGAAGGAGCTGGAATGGAAAGGGTAAAGGGGAGGATCAAGGAGAGGGGATGAGTTCAGAGAATTCAGAGAATTGTGCCCTAATGCTCAACCACTGAGGTCTTGTCAACTCTAATAAGGAGTTTGGATTTCTAGAAGTCTGATAAGTGGGGTGTGTGTGTGTGTGTGTGAATTTAAGATCCTAATCTGCCAAATACAGAATCAATTGTTTGAATATTTCTATATAGAGAGTTCAACGCTTTAAGATTAAAAAAAAAAAAAGATCCAGAATAGAATTCCAGACCTTTAAGATGATTGGCAGATGGGCCGATCTCTTGATGTTTCCCTGGTGAAGAGAACCCCTGTTCTGTTCCTGAGTTCCTCCCTGGGAGGAGAGCTCAGATCACAGGACTCCAGGCCTGCCTTCTCCCATCTTGACTGGGAAGAGAGTCTGGGGTGTTCAGTATGTATTGGTATCTGCTCTGTGCCAGGCACCACGCCCACTGCCAAGAGCAATAGTAAAATCAGATAAGGTCCCTGCCCTTAGGGAATTCACCTTCTGATAAGGGTGTCAGTGTGAACAGTAAATAAGAGACAGACTGGCGAGTGATTGGAAAGCTCATAGAAAGAGTGCTCACTAGATGGGAGGCATCACTTTTCCTAAACAGAAACGTCTCCAGAACAATGTGACATATTCTAATCCACTCTGCAGATAGTCTTCACAGAGAGGCCTTTGACATGAAATGAAAAGCTGCGAGTTATTGAGGTCAGAAAGAGAAGCCGGTTATCTAGGATGTATTCTCGTGTCCTTTGATGCCTTTGTTTTGGAAATGAGTGGAAGATTTCCGTCAATCTTTTGAACTTCTGGTTGTAATCGAAATATGATTTGCTTTTGCTGTGCAAACGATCATACTGCAGGTAGAATGGTGAAAAATGGACTCTATTTCCCCCATTATCATGTAAATCCTGTATTTGAATATTTCAGTGTCACTCTTTCTTTTCCTTGGGTTTCTTTTCTTTCAGTCCTGTGGGAGAGAAGTTCTGATATCACCAATTGAACTTTTTTTTTAACTCGAAGCAATAAATCTAAAGTTTGCAGAAAGTCGCATTTTGGGATTCTATTCTTGTTGTGTGTGTGCTGATGGGAGGCAGGAATCCCAGGTCAGCAGCTGATGCTGCTGACAGGGCAGCCCCAGCCGCGCACCAAGAAGAACCCAAGGCAGCAACACCCTGATGGGAGACAGTCTGCTTCCCAGAGTGGGTTTGTGTTTCAAATGGGCTGTTATGTATCAAGGGATGGCTCAGTCAAGGCAGGTTGGTGGATGGAGAATGAATAATTGCTGTTCTTAACAGAAATAATTCCTGGAAGTGGAGGCAGATGAATAGTTAGGTGAAGAAATAGATGACTAAGTGTGTGTTTCCCAAATGGATAGGCTGCCTATATCACTATGAATGTCTGATAGGCTGGTTATCTTGTTTGAATTTATGAGAGTTATGCTCAGGTAGAAAAGGGATAAGGATCAAGAGCTAGTTTCTAATGAAAGACATGGACTTGTAAGGTGCCCTTTGTTTTTTTCTTTGCATCAGAACCCAGATCTGATGTCAAGAGCTCTGGCCACTTTTGCAAAGCATTTTGCTAATATGGAAACCAGCAGGAGTTCACTCTGGCCCCCAGCATGACAGACTACCATCAGTGTTGTTTGACAAACTGAGCATAGGTGCAGTGTTGGTCTATGAAGCTCTGTCCCAAGATCGGCTGAGTAAACATACGAATTTCTTAAGAGTCCCTGAGATATTCAAGGTTAGCATACCAGCCATGGAGACTAGGTTAAGCTACAGTGACAAGCAACTCCTCCTATATGTCAACAGTTTAAAAAAACAAGGTGCATTTCCTATCCATGAACTTGGCCATTTTCTTCTTTGAATTGTTCTGTCTCCAGGTCCTGGTGTAAAAGAACAATCACCAGCTTTAAAAAAAAAAAAAAATCTGTAGTTCCAGCTACTTGGAAGGCTGGGCAGAAGGATTGCCTAAGCCTAAGCAGGTCGAGCTTGCAGTGGCTGCGAGAGAACCACTGCACTCCAGCCTGGGTGACAAGAGTGAGACTCTAACTCAAAAAAAAAAAAAAAAAAAAAAAACAGAAAAAGAAAATTGCTGGTCACTCTGACAGAGGAAAGAAGAGAGGGTGGCAAGTTGCACTCTGGTGACTCCCACCAGGAAGGGATGCCAGGACATGCTCACTTCCTTCACTGGCCAGAGCAAATCCCAGGACCACCCCTGACTTCAGGAGGGCAAGAAATGCAATACTACTGTGTCTTCAGAAGAAATCCAGATAGCACTCATGATTGCCACAGCTATAAGTAATGCATATCTGCAACTATGGAGATAAAGGTAAAATTCCAGGTAGCCATTCCTAATTTCTCATGAGTGAGTAGTGCGTGTGGACATGAAAGCAAAGAGCTAAGGTTGAAAATGGACAACTCCAAGGACAGAAAAAAAAACTATGTCCCTCCCCATTCCCATCCCCCCAATAAACCTCTTATGTATCCAGGTGTTTACCTGCAACAGAACTGCTTAATTTATGTCCTAAGAACCTTGCTGCTGGACTGAAAATGAGCTATGGAAAGCTTCTGGGTAGGATTTCAGAGCTTTTCTGAGCTAGAGAGATGGGGAGAGGAATCAAACTGTCTTATTCAGGAATAGGGAAGGCAGCTGTCCACTCAGGACACCAGCAGGAAACATGGTAGCATGATGAGAAACAGAAGGCTTTTTTGGTAGGAAGGCAATTCCCACCCACTGGGCTTCTAATATTATGTAATGATTTTTATCTGGCGTGGAAGAACCTCAGGGAAATGAGTATGTTTTTTCCACTCTTTCCCCCCAGAGGCTAATCCTTAAGAAGAGAGGGATCATTTTTAATGCATCTTCACAGATCTACCAGTCTTCTGCATGATTATTGCTTTATTGAGACTGTAAACTGTTCTTGCATCCAGGCAACATGTCAGCCACTGTCTCCCAAGCAGCTAGGAAGAAATTGACAGTCTGCACATCCTTGGGTTAGCTTCACATTAATTAAAGCTTCACACTGCACTGTCTTCCTTTTGTTATTCAACATGGATTTTTGTGAATTACACTGTTTACAAATAAGGCTAAATCTAAATGCCACACTTAAATCTGAATGTCCAGGTCCAGGCCTATTCTTAATTGCTGTGAGCAGTGAAAGAGAATTGGTAGGCAGATATGGAGAGAGAAATGAGATGGATAAGCTATGCGATTCAGCTTCCTACAAAATAACTTCAAAAGATACATAAACTTCCCTTTGCTAACTGGAGGGTTCTGGAAGCTAGGTCTGAAATGTACTAACTATGAGTTTGCCTGTGTTCACAGCCATTTCCTCAAATTTAAGATTTTCCTTCCAGAATGTCAACACAAGCAGCATATCTTCTGCAAAATCTAAGATTTGTTACTTGGGTTTATGGAGATGGGGAAAAATAAAGAAACACCATAAAACTAAAAATAAAATTTTAAACAATAAGATCTTTTTTTGATCTGTCAATCAGATGTTTTTATGGCCAAGGAACAAAACTAGTCTATTGTGTTCCATTCTACCTTCACAATTCCTTTGTTAAAAAATGAAACATCTTTGTGAAGACTGCTTATATCAAATTTTAATGATTGCTCATTAAACATGTTTAAATATGATTAATATCAATTTCAAATATACATGAATCAACCCCAAATGATTTTCACTAATTTGAAAAATGTTTGAATAACCTAAGTTGTTCAAACTAACAAAACTTCAAGATAATCTAACATGGCTACATTCACAAATTTGTTGGCAAATTTGACATTACAGTTATGTGGTACTTGTTCTGCTTGGTGAACCAATGTAAACATCCAGATATAGAAATGATTGCAGCCCCTTTTTTTTTTTTTTTTTTTTTACTTTTCATCGTTATGTCCCTAGAACCTAGTATTTTGCCTGCCTCAAGCAGTTGTTCAATAAACATTTGTTGACTGACTGGCAGGCAGATTAGACAGGATGACTTTCCAACAATCAGGAAGAGATTCTGCATGCTCTTGGGTGAGCCAGCAGAGCAGGTGACTTAAGAAATAAACTATCCAGCAACTGGTGACTCTTGGATGGGAGGCAATTAGAGGAATAAAAGAGAAAGAGAAAATTAAACAAAAATGTGAAGAAAAGAATGGAAAGAGTCAAAGATTTTGGAGGATAACAAAGTGCCCATCTCTCTGGTCCCAGGTGGTCTTGGGCATCTCTGCCAAACATTGCCCTCCAACCTTGCCTTGGAGTGAGAGCCATGGCCCGTGACTCTAAACCTCAGATTAGCACATCATAGTCCTCCACACTCCCATTTTTATTTCTCATTAACTTATCACAACTAAGACAGATCTTGACATCAGTATTGCTAACAGTGTAGTTGTAGAATCATCAACTAAACAGAGTCACTTTTGAGAGAGTAAGCGGATGTTTTAAATTACCACAGGACATCAGGTGCAAACGGAGATTTTCCAGGAATACTGGGAGGTAGGGGTACCCTGCTACTAACCCATTCTTCGGCAGGAAATTTGGCTTGAGATATACATAGTACCAATATATGAATAGGGTCAATAAATTTGTGGTATCATACACAATTTAAAATTTGGGTCGTTGCTTTGTTAAACTCTGGTGTGTCCGCAAGGATCCTTGAGTTATGGCTGCCATGTTTCTTGGTTCCAGCCCCCTCTCCTACTTGAGGAGGTGAATTTCCTCTCTCTCTCTCTCTAATTTACTTTCTGAATAAACTTTTTTTTCTAATCTTAAAAAAAAAAAAAAAGGTCAGGCACAGTGGCTCAAGCCTGTAATCCCGCAATTTGGGAGGCCGAGGTGAGTAGATTGCGTGAGCCCGTGGGTTCAAGACCAGTCTGGGCAACTTGGTGAGATCCCCGTCTCTACAATAAAAAAAAAAAATTAAAAAATTAGCCAGGTGTGGTGGTGCGCGTTTGTAGTTCCTGCTACTTGGAAGGCTGAGGTGGAAGACTCACTGGAGCCCAGCAGGTCAACGCTGGGGTGATGGTGAGCTTGCCACTGCACTCCAGTCTGGGTGACAGAGTGAGACCGCAACTAAAAAATAAAAAACTTGGGTGGTTAATTTTTAGTTTTTTACTTCTATTACTTGAGCTCTTGTATACATTCTATGGAGGGCTATCTTTCTTACCACCCCAGAGTTTGAGACACTCTCTCTTTTTTGTTCTTTTTCTCTTTCTTAAAACTGCAGGCAAAGGTTCTTCCAAACTTCATTTCATGGTGACAGTTCTTTTTCTTTTTTTCCCCAATTTGTATTAAAATTATGTGAGTACTCATCTTTCCTCTCCACTAGATATTATATTGTTTGAGGGCAAGAACTACATCTTTAAAAAAAATCTTTGAAACTATAAAAAGTACTAATGAGAATGTAATTTTAATAAAGACAAAATGCAAAAAGAGAAATCTAAGGAAATAGTGATTTGGGAAGAAGAAATCTTATTTACATTGACCTTAAGGGAGAAACAAGGCATTGTGAAATACTTTCTTTTCTGATGAACCTTTGCAAGTCAATTTTTGTTAAATGAGTTTACATCTAAATTTTAGTTCTGTTGACAGTTAACTCAGGGGTCTTTTATCTATGCTTAATGTCACTGGCTATATCCTGCCATCGATCTCAGGAAAAATCTCCCGATGGCAGTCAATGGGGAGTTCTATGTAAAAATCAATGGCAGGATATGGCTGTAAGAATAGAGGTTACTGTAAGCTTTCAGCTATGAGGCCACTGTAATGTGACTTCAGGGTAACCCTGTAGACCATGTTCAAAAACAACAGTAAAAAAAATTTGCCATTCTTTAGAAGGAGAAGAAAATGGCAGGAAGGAAATAGCATATGTTTGTATGGAATAATCTATCATGTTCCCACAGTTCAACCACAGCCTTACATTGTCTTTTCAGAATTCTCAAAGAAAAATTTGCGGAAAAAGACAAGGGCCTGAAAAAAGTCTGAATTCCCTGAACACAAAACAAGTGTGCATTACCAAACAGAATATAACAAAATCAGTTCATTTAAGTGGAACCAACTGCTCATTCCTCATTTATACAGTAGCCGGTGGCCACATGAATATATTCTGGTTGCAAAGGTAAGACCAGCATATAACGGATGGGAGAAAGAAGGAAAAAAGCTGAAGGGCAATCACTCTTTATATCAAAGGTCTGGTATTTTCCAGGAACTAAAAATATCTAAAAAAAAAATTCTAGAATACTTTGAGGAAAAATGTAGATTGCCTAGAATGAAATACTGCAAACTTCCCATTTCTGTGTGGCTATTTTGGTACAAATATCTTCCTGAATGCGCATGGACTATCTCTTGCACAGACAGAGTATAACAATTATTACTGACCACTATTAGACATTTCAGCATCACCAAGGAGCCACTCATATCATGCTTTCACGGAAAGGAAGACATGGAAATGATTGGGTCACTGTTACATATTGCCCTATCATTCTCAGAGGGGGACAGTCGGCATATCCACTACACATCACATTGCCAGTCTCACCTATGCCAGGAAGAACAGGTCTTAACAGAACCAGACCTTAAGGGACTTTGGGAGATGCCCTCCTCCCACCCCTCATCTGCTTGCATTCAATTCTCCAGGCTCGATAGCCACCCCCTGCCCTCCTTTCATTATGAATGATGGTCACAATTCTCTTTTCACACTTCATATTGGCTGTAATCCATTGGGTCTAAGTAAAAGAGAACCTTCTATTCTCTTTAGGTAATACAGTTATTCCTGTGGTGTGAGGCCTAAGTTAAGGCCTAATATTATCTGTACCTTGGCATCTGGATAAAACTAGTAGGGCCCCAAATGGCTCTATCCAAATGCAATCTTATCAAGGAGTATGTACAGTTCCTGCTTCTTCTTAAGAAATGGGCTCTAGCTTGAGGAATTAGTCAAACGGATTTCATCCTTTCCCAGAAAACAGGGGTCATCTGACCTTCTTAATATGATTAAAACCAGCCTCTCCTAGGCCCCTGCTTGTTCACTGTTACCAAATGTTACCCTCATATGTTCCTGATGGCATGCTGCATCCTCCCTGCTGGGCTGTGACTGAGAAACTGCTCAGTCACATCTTTCCAGTGTCAGGTGTGTATTTGGTTATCCTAGAAGCCTATGGCGGGAATTTGCCCCATCACCAATGGGTCAAAAGGAAGTGCTATGCAGCAAAAGAAACCATCAAGAGAGTAAGGAGACAACCCACAGAATGGGAAAAGGTATTTGCAAGCCATGCATCTGACAAAGGCCTAAATTCAGGATCTACAAGAAACTCGAACGAATTGACAAGGAAAAAAAATCCTGTTAAAAGGTGGGCAAAGGACATGAACAGACATTTCTCCAAAAAAAAAAAAAAAAAGACACTCAAGCAGCCAACAAACATGAAAAAATATTCAACTTCACTAATCATCAGAGAATTGCAAATCAAAACTATGAGATACTACCTCACACCAGTCAGTATGGCTATCTTCAACAAGTCAAAAAACAACAGATGTTGGAGAGGCTGCGGTAAAAAGGGAAAGCTTCTACACTGTTGGTGGGGATGTAAGCTAGTTTGACCTTTGTGGAAAGCAGTGTAGCATTTTCTCAAAAAACAAAAAATTGAACTACCATACAATCTAGCAATCCCACTTTGGTAATATAGCCAGAGAAACAAAAATTGCTCTACCAAAAAGACACCTGTACACATATGTTCATTGCAGTACTATTTGCAATAGCAAAAACATGGAACGAATTCAGATACTCACTGAAAGTGGTCTAGATAAAATGAGGTACATATACACAATGGAATACTATGCAGACATAAAGAAGAACAAACTCATGTCCTTTGCAGCAACATGGATGCAGCTGGAGACCATCATTCTAATTGAACTATCACAGAAGCAAAACATTGAATACTGCATGTTCTCACTCACAATTGGGCCCTAAACATTGATTGGGCACATGAACACAAAGGTGAGAGCAACTGATGTGGACACTACTAGTCAGGGAGGGAGGGGGATAAAGGGCACACAACCACCCATTGGGTACCATGTCTACTACCTGGGGAAGAAAGGGCTTACTAGAAGCCCAAACCTCACCTGCACACAATTTACTTATGTAGCAAATCCTCACATACATACCACAACTCTAAAATAAAAAAATATATTTATATTTTTTGAGTTGGATTCTCACTCTGTCACCCAGGCTAGAGTGCAGTGGCATGCTCACAGCCAACCCAGCGTCGACCTGCTGGGCTCCGGCGATCCTTCCATCTCAGCCTTCCAAGTAGCTGGAACTACAGGAGCATGCTACCACGCCTGGTTAATTTTTGACTTATTGTACAGACGAGATCTTATCAAGTTGCCCAGGCTGGTCTGGAACCTGCGGGCTCAGGCAATTCACTCGCTTCGGCCTCCCAAAGTGCTGGGATTACAGGCTGAGCCACCGAGCCTGGCCAAAAAAAATTTTTAAAAAGCAAAGGAGGTGCTATGATTTAGATATTTACTCATCTCATGTTGTAATGTGATGCCCAGTTTTGGAGGTGCTGCCTGGTGGAAGGTGTTTGGGTTGTGGGGGTGGAGCTCTCATGAATGTCTTGGTGTCAGTCTCACAGTGGTAAGTTAATTATTACTCTTAGTTCCCACAAGAAGTTGTTGAAAAGAGCCTGTTTCCTCTCTTAATCTCTCTCTCTCTCTCTCTCTCTCTCTGTCTCCCCTTCCCCTTTCCCTCACCTTCTCACCATGTGATCTGTACAAGCTGATTCCTCTTCGCCTTTTGCCCTGAGTGGAAGCAGCCTGCAGTCTCTGATCAGAAGCAGATGCTGGTGCTATGCTTCTTGTACAGCCGACAGAATAGTAAGCCAAATAAACCTCTTTTCTTAATAAATTACCCAGCTTTAGGTATTCATTTATAGCAACGCAAACCGATTAAGACAGAAGGTGATTAAAACAATTCCCTAAAAGATAGGTTGACTTGAGTAGTAGCCCCCCCATAAGACATAATTATCTTAATTAAAATGCAAATAGTGGAGCATAAATATTTTAAGAGAAATAGCCAATATCACTATGAGTTGTGCTTAAAAAGGAGACATGAATCTTGAAGATCTAAAACAGAGTGTGTTGTCTCAAGCCTATAAGCCCAGCACTCTGGGAGACTGAAGCGAGGGAATTGCTTGAGTCCAGGCGTTTGAGACCAGTCTGGGTAACACAGCGAGACCCTGTCTCTACAAAATATCAAAAAATTAGCCAGGTAGGGTGATGCATGCCTGTAGTCCCAGCTACTCAGGAGGCTGAGGTGGAAGGATTGCCTGAGCCCAGGAGGTGGAGGCTGCATTAAGCCGTGACAGTGCCACTGCATTCTAGCCTGAGTGAGAATGAGACCCCCAACTCGAAATAAAAATAAAATAAAATAAAAGAGATGATGCAAATAATATGGTTCAAAATAAAGGGCCTGTGAGGAACAATGGTAGAAAGGCATTGGAAATAAAGAAACCACAAAATAGAAAGCAGGGTAAGGATAAGACATGAGGTTAAAAAGTCTCAAAAAGAGAGCAGAATAAACAGAGAAAAGCTGAAGAAATCGTATTCGTGGGATGGAGGAAACAGAGGTTTAAGAATTCTGCCTGGGTGGAGAAATTTTTGTTTGCAGCCAAAGAAAGTCTCCAAAACCCAGGGGAAATAAAAGAAAGCGGCATCTGGTGGTGAATGGCTTAGGTATTTTGCCGGTATCACACTGAATACATGAAACTGTGTTAAATATCTCTCAATATATGTAGTTTACCTCCTGGCCCCAGCTCTTATCTTTAAGTTAAGCCATATTGCAATGGTCAATGTGGGTCACATAAAACTGTGGCAGAAGCCAGGGAGAGATTGGGCGGGACCCAGGGCAAATATAAACCTTTTATACTTCTTAAATGAGAACAGAGGCTATGAACCCCAAAATTAGTCAGTAGCAAACAGTAAGTACAAAATCTGACAGTTAAGTTTGTGAACTTGCCACCGTGTGCTTACATTGGCAGCACTGTACAAACAATTCAGTAAGTTTTCATAATCTTGTTATATCAGTGTCTCACCTCTGTGTTCATGTTGACTTGTGGCAGTGTCTTGCTGAGTGGCATTCATTATTGTCATTGCATGTTTTTTGTGTGCCATCACGAGAATATCAGAACTTGAATGAAAACAATGAACAAACATTAAATTTCTTGTTAAACTTGGCAAGAGTGGAAGTGAAATCAGGGACATGTTAGTCCAAGTTTATAAGGATAATGCCATGAAGAAAATGACAGTGTACAAATGGATTAAATGTTTTTCTGAGGTGATAGAAAGTGTCACTGGTGAAGAGAAGTCAGGACAGCCAGTAAGTAATGAGCAGAATGGACAAAAAGTTTACAAAAATTTGTTGAATTGTGCATCAAAATTATTGGCTGCCTGTGGGCAACATAGCAGACCAAATAAACATTGATAGAGAAACAGTTAGAAAAATCTTAACTGACAATCTTGGCATGAAAGGTGTGTGCAAAAATGGCCCCAAAGGAGCTCTTGCATCATGACAATGTACCAGCTCACACAGCACTATCTGTGAGGGAGTTTTTAGCTGGTAAACAAAAAACTGTATTGGATTACCCTTCCTACTCACCTGATCTGACCCCCAGTGACTTTCTTCTTTACCAGAAGATAAAGGAAGTATTGAAAGGAAGACATTGTGATGACATTCAGTACATCAGGGGTAACATGATGACAGCTCTGATGGCCATTTCAGAAAAAGAGTTCCAAAATTGCTTTCTTGGGTGGACTAGGCGCTGGTGTCAGTGCATAGCTTCCCAAGAGGAGTACTTGGAAGGCGACCACAGTGATATTCAGCAATGAGATGTGTAGCATTTTTTCAAGAATAAGTTTGTGAACTTAATTGTCAGGCCCCATAAGAAGGACCAAATCTCCCCCATTCCATTCCATTCTTTCTCCTGAATTCCACCTCGTTCAACCACTTCACACAATATGAGTGTCTGTTATGTTTCAGACACCACAGCAGACACTGAGAAGAAAGCTCACCCTATCCCCGTTCCCCCATGGAGTCTGACAAATAAGCAACAGAACAATGCTAAAGATATTCCTTGTGAAATGGAAGAAAGACCAAGAAAATGCACCTAAGTCAGACTTTATAAGAGAGGATACCAGGGAAGGGATCCCAGAAGAGAGGATGCAAAAGTGAAATTCTACAGGCAAGAAGGACTTAGCCTGGTAAAGAATTGCCATGTTTTGGGTGAGGAAGGATGATTTCTTTTCAACTTTATTAAGATATAATTGACATATAAAAGTTGAATCTGTTTATGGCATGCAACATGATGTTTTGCTACATATATAATATGATTAAATCAGTCTATCTAACATTTTCATCACCTCACACACTTAATATCATTTTTTTGTGGGGGGAATATTAAAATGTTTCTTAGCAGTTTTTCTGGTATACAATACATTTTGATTAACTACAGTGACCAAGTTATTTGATAGATCTCTAGAACTGATTTATCCTGTCTAATTGAAATGTTATGCCCTTTGAGAAATATCTCCTCACTTTCTTCTCTACCCTAGCTCCTGACAACTACCATTCTCTGTTTCTCTTCATTTTTTGAAAGTGTTTGGTAGGAATTATCTGTGAAGCCATCAGTACCTGGGCTTTCCTTAATGGAAGTTTATTATTAACATTATTATTACTGATTTAATCTCCTTACTTGTTAGTGTTTTTGTTTGTTTGTTTTGTTTTGTTTGAGTTGGAGTCCCACTCTGTGACCCAGGCTGGAGTGCAGTGGCACACTCTCAGCCACTGCATCCTTGACCAGCTGAGTTCAGGCCATCCTTCTTCCTCAGTCTTCCAAGTAGCTGGCACTACAGGTACATGCCACCATTCCTGTCTAATTTTTTTATGCACTGTAGAGATGCGGTCTTGCCAAGTTGCCGGGGCTGGTCTCAAACTCATGGGCTCAGGGAGTCCTCTCACCTCAGCCTCCCAAAGTGCTGGGATTATAGGCATGAGCCACCATGCCTGGCCTACTTGTTAGGATATTTTTCAGATTTTCTATTTCTTTATGAAATAGAAAATCTTGGCAGGGTGTGTACTTCTGGGAATTTTTCTACTTCTTCTAGGTTATCCAGTTGTTGCTATATAATTGTTCTTGTGATCCTTTGGGCTACTATGATATCATTTGTGATGTTGTCTTTTTCACTTATAATCTTATTTGAGCCTTCTTTCTTTTTTTCTTTATTTAGTTCAGGGCTTGTGCTTATTTTTTCACAAATAGGAAAATGATTTGTTGATCTTTTCCATTGTTCTTCTAGTCTTTATTTTATTTGTGTCTACTCCACTCTTTGTTATTTCCTTCTTTCTAACTTTGGGCCTAGTTTGTTTTTCTTTTTCTAGTTCCTTGAGTTGTAATTTTGGGTTGTTTATTTGAGATCTCTCTTTTTTATTAATGTAGGTGTTTATTGCTATAAATTTCCTTCTTGGAATTGCTTTTGCTCCAACCCATAAATCTGGTGTGTTGCGTTTCCATTGTGGAATGTCTCAAGCAATTTTAACATTTCTTTTTTGATTTCTTATTCACCCATTGGTTGCTCAGGAGCACACTGTATAATTTCTATGTATTTGTGAATTTTCTAGTTTTCTTCCTGTTACTGATTTTTGGTTCCATGCCATTGTAGTCAGAAAAGATACTTGATGTGATTTTAATCTTAAATTTGTAAAGACTTGTTTTGTAGCCTCTTAGATCATTTTGCACTACTTTAGTGGAATCCCTCTTCGATCATTTTGCACTACTTTAGTGGAATCCCTGTGACAGTAATTTATAATAAACATAAATCTTTCACTCACAATTTTGGAGGTCCAGAAGTCCATCATTGAGAATCCAGCATCTGGTGAGGGTCTTTTTGCAGTGTCATTTCATACCAGAAGGCAGAAGGGCAAGACAGGGAGAGAGAGAGAGAATGAGAATGAGAATAGAAGGGAACCAAACTCCCCCTTAATAATGAACCCATTTCCACAACAACGAACTCACTCCTACAACAAGGGCATCAATCCATTCACTCCACTCTTACGACCTAATCACTTTTCATTAGGCTCCACCTCCGAATGCTATTGTACTGGGGATTAAGTTTCCAACACATGACTTTGTGGGGGACACATCCAAACCATAGCAGTGGCCTAACATATAATCTATCCTGGAGTATGCTCCATGTGCACTTGAGAAAAATTTGCATTTTGTTGTTTTTGGCTAAGAAGTATCATATTAAGGAGTCATTCAAGAGATGAGATTAGCAGAATTTGGTAACCAGGGGTACACGAGAATGAAGAAAAGGGAGGAGTTTAAGGTAACTCAGAAGAAAATCTTTGAACAAAGCCTTGAGAATGTGAAAAAGCATGGTGTATCTAAGTAATCTTAAGTAGTTTTGGGGGTTTTGGAACTTCGTTTTTGAAATGGGAAGTGGTGAGGAAGAAAGCTGAGTAGGTGGGCAGGAGACACATGAAGAAAAGTCTTGAATGACAATTTACAAACAATGGGGAATCACTGAAATAGGAGAGAAGTCACACAATCTATTTCCAATATTTACACTACTGTTCTTTTGGAGACTAAGGGACAGTTTCAAGAGGTATTCAGGAGAACTTCTTGGAAGAGATTAGTTTAACCAAACATTATAATTGATTCAATGGGAGGTTGTAAAATCAAGGATCTTGAAGTACTGATTTCTGGCTTGGGTAACTGGGAGGGAGTATTATTCATGCAGCCAGCACCCTGAGGAGGCGGGAGAGGATGCTACCCCAAAGCTCAAGGGAGGGATTTATTAGCTCTTGAAAGGAAGAAGGACCCAAAAGGAGGTAAGAAGAGTGCACACTGCAACAACTGTACCTTCAGGATATAAGAGATTTAGGCATTTGTGTCTGGCGTCTCTTTTCTGTCATTGGGGGCCTGAGCCAAGTGCTGGGGTGAGGAACAGATGGGAATGGAGATGCTCTAAGTGTGGAGAGGCACCCATCCCCTTGGTTTTACTCATAGCCCACATGATGGGGAGGGATCAAGGCAGATGGTTGGGCTGATTCAGGGTGGGGGTGGTAGGGAAGGGGCATGCAACTTTCTCAGGAAGGCATTCTCTCACTTTCCCCCATGGCACCTGGTCTATCATGATGAACCGTCTTCTAATCTTCCTCCCCACCATGGTGTGATCTCAGAAGTTGGGTGCAGTAATATTTCATCTCCATATCCTTCCTTAGGAACTTCTTTGCCCAACATTAGTAAATCCTTAAAGTGTTGCTGAATGATTGACTATATTATGATGGGGGAATTTAGAGAGATAAGAGGAAGATTAGGAAATGTTTTAATGCTGATGTAGTTCTATGTGATTACTGGAAATATTGGGTTTGATCATGACGACAGACTTCTGAAGTATAACAGAGGTTAAATTCAGGTAACTGTGATGCGGCTTATATCGGTTGTCTTCTATTTACCATTTCGTGAGGCACTGAACTGGTTTGGGAAAGAGAGGCAAACAGTGAACCATATTCTCACAATCCTGATGTAATCAAGTTAGCATCCGTTCAGTTGATATTGAACATTTGTTATATAATAATATATGCTTGCTATATCAAAGTACTGGGCTGTGCCACACGTTTTTGCATAGGTCGAGAGAATTACAGTGGAAGGCACGGTTCTTGTTTCCAAAGTGAACTTACGATCTCTCTGGGGAGCCAAATGTGGCTTATGCTATGAATAAAGGGGAAATTTACATGCCAGTCACTTCAAGCCATCAGATCATTGTCTCAAGTTGTTTGGGGACTGACTGGATTGACGTCCTTCAGGTGCAGTTGTATCTCAAGAAAGAAATGTACACCAGAGAATTTGAATGGCAGACCTATGATTTTTGTGTTTTAATTTCATTCATAAGACAAATAATGTCGATAAAACCTATCAATGAGTTTTACTTAATTATATACTGTTAGGAACAAGGAGCCTCATGAAGAAACAATACAAACTAAAGATGAGATTAAATGTTAAGAAAGGGCCAGAGAACATGATGTTAGTAGGAATGATCTTTGGGGCTCAGTAGATAAGACTCTGACTCTTCTACTTTTGGTCTGTGCATTTCTAGTTTCAGTTTCCCCACCTGTAATGTAAACACACTAATTCCTTCCTTATAGGCTTATGGTGAGGACTAAACGAGGTCACTTGTGACTGGTGTGTAGCAAGAAGTGTTCAATAAAGGCAGCTAAGAATACAGGAGCCTGGATGGAGTCTGATAGAATGGAATTGTGGTTAGTCTGCCCTTGTGTACAAATATATACTTAGAAGGATATTTATATATTATAGCCTGATAAAACACGTTCTTTGCAAAGTAATGCTTAGACTACAGACTAGAATTTAATGTGTGTATAATTTGTAAAGTAGCCCAGCCACTTATTTTTAATTTATTATAAATAAAATATAATGTTAATGATGAAGATCTAATAATAATGGTAAATACCCATTGCAAACTAGAGAGCAGACCCCCATTCTATGCAATTATATTTCATATATTTAAAGTATCTGGCATATAGTAATTGCTCAGGGGATTGTAACTATTACTGTTGTGCCTGCTATTTATAATTTGTTGATTTCTTTTTATGGCTATATTATATAATGATGTGAAGCAATAAAACCTTAGACCTGATATGACATTTTCTTTTCTCACTTAAAGACCGACTAAATTTTTGTTCTGGGAAAATTTGACTAGAGTGGTATAGAAATAACCTTAGTCTTAGAAAACTTGCTTCTGAAATTGGGTTGATGTCAAACATGTAGATAAATGCAAATGGGTTTTGCAGATTAATTTAGTTATAATAAAGAGTGCTCTCATCTAGTTAAAATGATTATGTTTTCACACTGGTACTTTAAGATACAATTGCAGATTCGATTTTATGTCTAATATATTGTTTGCTGTTGTAGTTAAATTAATGGTGTTGTGTTTACATAAGCCCATAACTCCTCCTCTTCAAACACCCCATTTTTGTAAGGTATTGCACTAGACTTTTTAGAGAAAATTATAACCTAAGATTGTCTTTGTGACGTTGCCATCTCTGATTCTTTGGGGAAATAGGTGGGGACATACATAAATAAATAAATACATGCTGTCAAATGTCCAAACAAAAATGTAAAAATGTTCCATTTAAAAATGGGTATTTTATATATATGATGCCAAAACATCCAGATTTTTGACTCTCTTTGAATATGGGGGGGCGTTTAGAATCAAATAGAGCCTGAGCTGGCTTCGTATTTTTCTCTTTTATCTGGATTTGGAAAATGATCCAGAGCTGTGTTCTGCAAGCAGCAGCCTTGAATATGGACGTAACTGTGCCCTGTTGGTTTTCTGCTCAGTGATTGTTCTCTATTATTCCAGCATTCTCAATAATTTCTCTTTAAGAGAAATTTGCTCTCTTGTCTTCCAGAGATTTTGAGGGCTTCCCAGAGGCACAGAGATACTTCCTTGTCTCTTTTGGGTAGTTTGGTAGCTGGCAAGGCCACTGGAGACTTTTCTCTCACAGTGGATGCAAGCAAATGTCACTTGCCTTTCAAACCAGGCCACTTAAACACATTTATAGTCCGAATCAGGAGCTCTGATTTCTTTAAGAAAAACTTGAGGCAACTTATGAAATTAAAAGATGGTATAAAATGTTCAGGATGGTTATAAACATAATAGCTACCATCTACTGAGTGCTTTCTGGACTAGCTTTTTGATACATTGCTTTTCATAGCATTTTTTCTCTGAGACAATGACTACTCATTAATCATATTTTACAAATGATAAAACTGAGGCTCAAAGAGATTAAATAATTTGTCTAAGATCACACAGCTAAAGAATGGTTGAGCCAAAGATATAAACCTGGATCTGTCTGATTGCAAGCTGCTTTCTTTACTGTTATTTACTACTGTGTTCTAATAGAATCTTGACACATTTGCAAATAGAGCTCTAGTCTTACTGGAGGTTAATTTACATATGGTAGTTTACAGAGTGTTTCTTTTGTAACCACACTCCAGTTTGCTAACAAAAAGAGGGGTTGCCCTCTTTTCCTATGAAGGTTTCCAGTGTGTTCACTGAAGGAGTGTATCCCATCTGCTCGAAAATCACTTCTTCCTATCAGAAGTTTTTGTCAACCTTTGCTCTCCTCAGATTATATTACCAAAAATAATTTTCTCCAAAATATCAAATTATTTTATACATTTTCTAAAATACACTTAACTTCCCATCCTACATAGGATTCTTCCTGAATTTAGAGACCTTTTCCTGGCATGCCTACCATTTATACTGTTTGAGATACATTGATTTTAAACTAACATGTGTATGATTGATAATATAAAAGATAATAAGATGAGGTTAAAAACTTTTCTTTCTCACAGTAGCATTGCATATAGAAAATTTTGATCCTGAAACTTTAAGTCAGCCAGCTAAATCTTAAAGAGACAAAAGGAATGGAGATTAGTGTTTGTAGAAAAGCAAAGCATGTACTCTTTTTATGCTGAATCCAAGGCTGGCCCTACTTTGAGATATATGTAACATGAAATTTGCTACTGAAACATCAGGTCAAAGTCCTTTTGCTTGCTGCACAGAAAGCCAATTACTGAGACAACAAGTATTGGCAAAGAAGGCTTATTTGGGTGATATCAGCCAAGGAGAATGGGACATTCATTCTCAAATCAGTCTCTCTGTCCTACTGAAATTAGGGGTTAATGTAGTGGGAATGTAGAAAAACAGGAATTAGGGAGAGGTGAGGAAGGAGTGTTGGTAAGCAGGAATTAGGAGGGATCTGGCATCTTATTGTCTGGATGCAGTGATCTGGTAAGTTTCAGTTTCTTGGTACTATAGGCCTGGGGGTCTGTTTCTTGAAAAAGGAACTCAGGTAAGACAAATGTAAGTCTCAAGCTTTAAGACCAGAAGGGCCAATTTCTATGTTTATTTGAAAAAACAACTGTAACCATTAGTTCTATGAGGAAACTGGGCCAGTTTCAGGCCAGTTTCAGTCTGAGAGGCCATCCAAAGGTTGCTTGGGACAGAGTCTCTGCACAACTCTAGGTGGCACCACTCCAATTGATGTTGTGCAGTGTATAATATACACAACTGTATACAATCTATATACAATCTGCCTACACAAACATTAGCCCCAGTTCAGATCCCTGAGAGAACCTGTGCTTCTGTCTTTTTATAAGAAGTTATCTCCTCTGTTTTGCATGACTGCGTGCTCTTGGAGGAGTAGCACATTAACCTATTAATACTGTTATTCTAGAGCAAATTCCTGAGTAGTAGAAGCTAAGGACAAGTTAATTTTGTTTTTGAGGGAGGTCAAATCATGCTGATACCAGAGACCTAAATCAGTCTCCATGTCAGAGAATCTTGAACAAACAAGAGACAGTACAAGATTGCTAGGACCTGGGAGGAGAAGTAAAAGAAGGGTAAAGAACATATTCAATTGGTAGAATTAAATTTCTTTCTTTCAAAATTTGACCTGGGCCCCTGTGGGTCAGACCTGTCCTGCTTGTCCTTCTCTCCTCTTTCCAAACAACTGTGTCTCATTAGAGTTCTTCTGATGGAATGTTGATATAGAGATGCTAGAAGTTTCATAAACTGGGAAGAAAAGCTCTTGGGTTTTCAAAGTCTATGAAGTGGAAATTTTTCTAGGTACCTACTATGTGACAGGCCTGGCTGATATAACTAAAAATGACAGAGTCTTACTATCTGTGAGAGACCTCTAAATGTCCTTGACAGCTTATTGCAATGCCCAGACAGTCACTTTTAATCATCAACATCAGTAAGCCTGGAGGATTGACCTGGGGTTGACCTTCTCTGTAGCTCACACTGAGGTGGCCAAATACCTTCATACTCTCCTGTGGGACAGGACCTCTCCTGAGTGAGGCTATTCTGGAGTTCACTAGGGACTGTGATTGCAGAGAGCTGGCCGGTTCACAAGGAATTCAAGGTGAAGGCAGGTGCAAGAATGTCCCTATGCTGAACTACTAGAAGGGCATGCAGGTATATAAGGCATCAAGTAGCTGATTTATCTAGATGAGTCTATATTCTATGGCCTTTTACATGGCCTGGAGTGTTTGACATTGATTTTAGTCTTTATATGTGACAAAAAATGATTACATGCTAAGATGTTTTTACATTTTATGTATTGAGTCTCAATAAAATCATTAAGATATGATACAAAAAAAGTAACTCAAGGGATCGGGATGTCAGAACATTTCAGAATCAGAATTAAGGGACAAAAGGTCAACCTTTTCAAAGCACAAATGAAATTAGTATCAAAAGCAATTAATACAGATTGAAAGGTTCTTGCTAAAGGCAGACAGATATAAAGGATAAACCAGCTAGTAATAAACCAAAGAAAGAACAATCGTCTAGTATGCCAACTGGTAAGAATAAAACCCACCTATCCCCATCCAATCTACAGTCCACATTAACCTGAGTTTAACATTCCATTTTTTTTTTTTAGCATAACTTTCCTGTTACAGGAGACCCTTGTCCAGGAAAATAACTTATTTATTCACTATAGGAACACTTTACAGGAACTATCAGCTCTGCAATAGAAACATAAACAGTTTTATACCAAGACTGTTTAACCCCTTCACCTAAAATTCCTCCTTTTGTTTTTCCCACTAACCCTAAACTCTTATATCATGATCCTTACTCAATCATAATTAAGCATCCCCTTCCACCACCCCTCATTGAAAGATCCATCTTAAACATGAAACAATCCAGGATATGCCTCTGAGAAGAGTCATTTTTTCTGATCTCTTCTTATCTTTCTAAAAGTAGAGCCTCTTCAGAAGGATTCTGCTGCCATAAATCCCCTCCTTTGGAGATTCACAACTA
Source organism: Carlito syrichta (assembly GCF_000164805.1). NCBI lineage: Eukaryota > Metazoa > Chordata > Mammalia > Primates > Tarsiidae > Carlito > Carlito syrichta. The sequence goes on along the minus strand of NW_007252901.1, from coordinate 235,502 downwards.
GGGGAGACTGACTCCTATCACTGGACAATAGAAGTCAGCAGTGGGATAAGAAATCACATAAACAGACGTTGTCACAAAACTATCATATCTTTTCTCCTCAGGGGCCATTTATCTTTCCTAAGTCATTTGTTTTCCTATAAGGGCTCTTTCTTTCCTTCCCTTTCCCAAATTAAGATGGTATATAAGCCTCAAATCCTAACCACCTTTTTGAGTCACAATTTTCTTTGAACTCCAGCATACATGGCTGAATAAAATCTGTCTTTTCTCTTGCTAGTCTGGTTTTAGTTAGTTTAATTTGCAGGACCCCAAACACTGAACCTAAGAGAGCAGAGAAAAAGCTTTTCCTCAATGATAAACCAAACTCCAAGATCTCAATAAAATCCAAACTTACCCTTCCCACTCCAAGATGCCACTAAAACTTGATGGAGACAGTGCTCTCCTTTATTGTAGGAACAATAAAATTTTGTCTTAATGATACGGTGCTGCTGATATTTGGAGTCAACATCTGACCCTGGATTTCAAAAAGTAGTGAGAAACCTCTTCTGGAAGTCACAGAAAAATGTCTTATAGTTGGAGACAATTCTTGAAAATATTTGAAACAGGTTTCTTCCAGAAGTAAAGAATGTTAATGTATGATATCTGAAAACTACTGGAGGTTGAATGTATTGGTGGAAAGGGATAGAATTCCTCATTCGATCCTAAGTAGAGGTGGAGTCCTGTGCTTTGATTTGTAAGGCACTAAGTGCCCTGAAAGATACTAGTTCTAATATTAGACAATTAGTTTGATGACTGAATGTAGCTCATCCCTCGTAAACTCAGATCACAACGTATTGGCTGAGTTGAATTCATAAAACACTTGTGGGTACAGCAGAGTTCATTAAATAATTTGCCATAGCTCTACTGCTGCTTCATCTGCGCCTCTGAATGCTAATAGGGTGGCACATGATGGAGGGTCTGTGCTTAATGTGGGGACTTAGCCCTGTCCTCTTCCCAGGGGCTCATGAGCGCTCAGCAAAAGTGGAAAAGAGAGACTCTAGGAAGAGATGTGCATCTTGGTTTCCTGGAAACTAGTGACAAGGAGTACAATCTTCTTCAATTCTGTGACAATCATTTGTAGGATATTTTTCTGCCTTTTAGATTGAGTTAAAATGATAGCCCAGACTCTGTTCTTCCCTGTAATAATAAGGCTGTTATTTCAACATGCAGCCAAGAAGGTCAGCCTAGTTCCAGAACCCCTGATTGGTGTTTCCACCAGAGGAATGGTACAATTAAACTAATTATTATTTTGCCGTTATAATGCAAATTGGCTACCTAGAAGAAAACAAAGACTGATTTTTCAACTTTGAGGACTATTGCAAAGGATTAAAACAGAAAATAGGCACAGAACATGGCTGTTGATAGCCTCAGATTTAGCAGAGCTATATAGAGCAGTTAACAAAATTGATCACAAGAATTAGATGAATTAATAAGGAAAATATGAAAAAATTAGTATGCTTTGGAATGGCATGCTTATAGCATTATTTGGAGGAATCACGGCAACTTCACTAAAATTATTTTGCAAAAAGAATTTTTGCATCTTCCCAGATATTTTAAATGGCAAAAGTTTTAGTAACTTCATTCACAGATATAGTAAAAGACAATACAAACAATGTTAGGAGCAGTTATGTGGCAAGAAATGATACAATACAGATAAAGAAAATGAAATTATGGCCTTGTAAGATTCGATCAGAAGTACCTTAGAGAATTGGCACTAGGACTGGTTATTGGGCCTAAGAAAGACTGAAATTGCTCTTGAGGGGGTGTGCTGCATAGAAACCAAAAGGACATCAAGCTTCAGTAATTCAATTATAGGGAAGGCTGAGCATGATGTGTTTGTTTCCAATAGAGCACATGAGAGTTCTGGTTGGTGTCTTAATTGCTGTTTTAAGATAATAAAGAGAATTTCAAAAAATTCAAACAGCCTCTTCATATTCGTCCAAAAAACACAAAGTAAGAGGAGATGACATGGCAAAGTCCAATGCAAGTATTTGACAGTTGACACAAAAGATGCTTTGTTTGGAAAAACATCAGAAAGGAGGCTATTAAGAGTTGGAATAATACCAGAGGAACTCAAGGAAAAGAAAGAGAAAGCATGAGAAATAAATAGGCAGAAAAGAACAGAGACCAGATAGTGCCAAGGTGTGCCAGACACAATAGTTCTTTTCTTTTCCTAGGACATTTGAGATTCTAATGAGGAGAACAACTTCATCTTGCTCACACTATGGCCCAGTCAAAAATGTGACTCTCACGGAGAATGGGCAATGACAGGAAATCTTTTGCAAATGAGTCTAATGGGCAGTCAATTCCACTCCTGTTGATATTCCCAAGATCCACAGTAAAGCCTGTTTCTGAGCAGGGAAACAGAAGCCTACTGTATACAGTGCTGAGTTAATGACTGCCCCCATGCCACCCCCCACTCTTTTAGGAGACCGAAAGGAGAGAAGCAAGTCTTGAAGGCATGCTTCCCAAAGCCATGTTGTTAGAAGGCTTAGGCATTGTCTCCCAATTAAATACATCTGGACTGACTCGATTTTAGATTGAGTTTGACTAAATTGTTTAAATGTCAAGCAGATACAGCTCCACCGTGTGCTTGGAAACACAGCATCTTCTAAACTGCAGCTCTATCCTCTGTCTGTGAAAAAACGGGGTTGGTGGGGGTGAGAGGAGCCCATTCTGATCAACAGCTATTCCTTGAGCTCATGTCATGCACTTGATTTTGTGGCACAGGGCATTATAAGGCACGATGCCCATTTTCAGGAAGTTTAAAATGGTGTGGAAACATTTATTTTCCTGCAAGCGTTGGATTAAGAACTCCTTAATGGCAAATGGTCATGCTGTATTCATCTGTGACTAGCCCACTTCAGACCAAATATTAAAATGTTTGAGGAAGGAAGGAGGACTGTTGACAATAAGAAGCAAAAAGTTCCAGGCAAAAATAAAGTCAGAAAACAAAACTCAGGACGAATGAGAGTGATAAGGAAATAATTCTTGAACTTGAATAAATAGAGAGGCATGGCCAGTCGGATGGGAGGAGGCAGGTAGCCTCTTGGAAAAGTATGAGTGGGGACCCCAAAACAATGGAATTATCTCTTTTTTTAAAGGGTGAGCTCCTTGTAGTACAGGTTTCCCCTACTATGTAAGGAACCCATCAGCATCAGAATTCCAGTTAGCATTGTTGTGTGAGGCTGTGTTCAGCTTCAGTGAATTTTTTTTGGAGATTGTTTCAATGCGTTTGACCATTTCATGACGGGTGATTTATGAGCACATCTGCCCACACCTTGCTGGGTGTTAAGCAGTTTTTTATCAAAAACAGCATGACTCCCATGCTCCACCCTTCCTCTTCACCTGATCTCACCCAGAGTGGCTTTTTCTCTTTGTTTGTTTCGCCAGTGAAAAGAGTCCTCAAAGAGAAACATTTTGCCTATATGGAAGATAAAACAAATGGCAGAAGCACTAAAAGCCATCAAAGTTGATGAGTTCAAAAACTGTTTGAGCAGTGGAAAAAGCATCTTGATAGCTGTAGTGCATCAAACAAGAATACTTTGAAGGTAACTGAAGTTTGAACATGTAAGAAAAAATACGCACTTTTTAAAATAAATAAATTCCTTTTTTGGGGTTCCCCCCATATATTACTGTTTTCTTAGGGTTTATAAATGTTGGTATTGGATTTCAGAAATGACAGCATTATAGAGTATAATTTTGTGGCCTATCAAATGCCTGTTTTCCCCAAAAGACCAACAGGACCTGTTGAAAAGACAAAGCTGAGTTTTTTGCTTTTGCAGTGGAATATCAGGAAGGTTGCTCTTACAGAGGAAAAGGCCACTTTGGGTCTTGCTGAGGTCTCAGTTTTGATTGAAGGTGAGTCTTTCAAAGCAGGGGCTAGATTAGGATTCTGTAAAAATCATGATATAATAGTCCAGAATTGGTGGAAACAGATAGAAGAAGATTTTAAGTGAAGAGTATGAAGAGTCTTGCAACATAAAAGGCATGTTACTGTTTCCTATTGAAGAGATAGCAGATGTTTGGGAAGTTCAGGGAATGAACAATCATGTTATTTGCCCAGGCTAGCATCTCCAGGAATAGCAAAGTAATGCTAATGAAGACAATGAAATAGGAATTTATTATCTACATAGATAATAAACAAGGATGGATAGTAGTTTTGGTCGTCACTGCCCAAACTCTGTATAAAGGTAGATGGTTTTGGTCCTCAAGCTTCTCAGGGTATAACACCAAAGGAAAGGCCAGGGACTCCGATGAATATACTTACAGATGTATGGAATCATTGGACCTGCCAGTCCATGAGCAGCTCACCAATCACTTCATACCAGATTCATTATTTTATCGCCACTTCATTTCCATTTAGCTCTATTTCAGTTGGCAACATGGTGCTAAAATATTAATAGTTACTGTTTCTCATATACACCTACAACATACTAGCCTCTTCTTTTGTTGTTTCATTTAGTTCTTCCAAGAATATGTCACAGGTGAGGAAACAGGCCCATTGTGGCCTTTGCCACTACATTCAGCCAGGACACTGAGAACTGGAAACCACACCTCACTATCTGCCTTAACACTACCCTGTTAGTCCACTATTCTTGTTAGCATACTTTGCATTTTCCAAGGAATCTCTTGCCAGTCAGATGGTTGTATTGCTCATTATAGGAATTTACTGAAAGAGCCATTAACTCTTCCATGAAGCTTTAACGAGCAGTTTGTAGCCTAACATTTTTTCAGTCTTGGTCTTAAAACTCTTAGCTCACTCTGCAAATCTTAGACTGTGTATTGTGATCCTTACATAATCCAAATTAAAGCCCTGGCTTTGAAAAACTTGCCTTAAGTCAAACTTCAAATTCCAGTCTCTAAGAATCCCATCAGAACTCTGCAGTGGTGTTTTCCTTCACCTTGGTGAGCAACATTAACAAATGACCATGAGATCTTTGGAGGAAGGAAAAAAGAGAAAATGCTATTTTCTGAGGAAAAAACCTGCAGATTGGAGAAAAAGAGCTTTCAGGGAAACCAAAACACATGCTCTGTAGAAGGGAAGGAAACAGTAACAGTTGAGCCTTCCAGGGTCTGTCTTATATGGATATTCATCAAGTTTGGGGAAAGTCTGTGAATACTTGCAGGGAAAGCCAAGTGCATACGCAGGAAATCAACATACATGTAACATACATTCCATGCTCACTTGGGGCAGGGCTTTAACCTTAAGATGAAATAGAATTCGGACAAAGGATGAACTCTACAGCACAAAGATATTTTGTGTGAAGTCTATGTAAGCTAACTGGAAACTGCTAATTAGGAAAGAATGTTTGTAAGGCCTGTCTCATGACCAATCCCTGCTGGCAGGACCCCCAAGGCCGGCATGTCCCATTGACTGGTGTCAGACAGTCCATTGGAGTCATTTGGGCAATGATTTCCTGGACCAAGTTTCTGCCTAACTGTAGGAAGAAAACGTTATGGCATCCGGTAAATCTTTCAGTAGCTAACAATATAGGGGTGTGTGATCAAACCCTTTCCCTGTTATGGTCATTTAATTTTCTCTTGAGGGTCTCATCTTAGCCACAGAGAGTCCATGTCTTTTGTCAGCTGGGGGTATAGCTGACAGCAATAAACTCAACTTTGTCTCATCAAGAGGTCCATGCTCACGACATGAGGGTTACCCACAAATAAATGACACATAAGAGTCGAAGCTGGGATTCAACATTAGCTTTTCTTGACTCCAGTGTCTTTTATCTTGACAACTACATATAGTACTTCTCCTGAGGGGTATTGAGACTAAGACTTCTGGGAGAGATTTGAACAAAAATAAAACTTTGTGACCAAAAAGCAAACATAAAATCCCCAGAGTCAAACCAACACCTGAAAGTTATTCCACCCAGGCAATTTTCTGTTGCATTAGACACAAGTCTATGTGATTATGTAACAGAAAATTGACTCTGCAAAATAACTATAATTGTACCATCTGACAAGTAAACTACATGAGAGAATAGTGAATTCCTTTTAAATGAATACCTTTAAAAGAATAGAGGGAAGAACTAGATATATGTAGGTCCTACTTCTGATTTTTGCTGACAAACACCCTTTGTCAATATTCTCTTACCAGCTATTCATTTTAAAAGGCATCAATGTTCTTTTTGTTTGTATCCTGTTTGCTGTCTGGTACAATTACAGAGTAAATTAAGTTGGGTACCACAATATGCATTATGCTATCTGTGCTAGTGTAAGCTGTACTTAGGTTTGTAAAAAATTTCTATTGTAATCCCAAGTTTCACTCTATTGGAACTTTCCAAAACATTATCCTTTGGGGTTAAAATTTTCCTTGCTTCTTTTGAGGCCAATTTTTTTTTTTCTTTTTGGAACATAAGAAAAAGATTGCCTGCAGCTGCTTCTGAGTTATTGGTGAATTTAAATCAAAAAGGCTATTTCCATTGTAAACTATTTTATAATCTCTGCAAAACTCAACGAATAACAGTTATTCCAACAGAAACTCTCATAACACTGAGTTATGTAAAAGGCAAATGTATTACTATATTCTGATTATTTTGGTTTCTAGGTGAAGAAAACAAAACTACCCTATCTCATTAAGATAATAAAGCAAATGACTAATTCAGTAAATTAAAATGCTTAGCCTTTGCAGAAAACGCAACATTCTTTACTTAATAGCAAATATTTACTACCAAGTACTATGTAGCCACCACATTCAGTTTCTCTGATACTCCCGTGGAGTGGGTACTATTTTGCTATGAAAATACTAAAGTATAAAGTGATGCTAGTCAGAAAAACAACTGGATCAAATGAACATTTTTAGTTAATGAATGCAAATTAATGAATTTTCTTTAGTAGGTGATCACTTACTGAGCACCTGCTATGTGTCATCAAGGCTATAATGGCAAAGAAGACAGACATAATTTCTACCCTTATAGAACATACAAGCATTTCAACTGTAGGAGGTCAAGAATTATAAACTGAAGAATGTATATTGCACCTACTTCTAAGCTTGGTTCTGTGAAAGATACAATCTTTATTGGAGAAGATAAGAGGACAGGGTCTCTTACACAATACAGTAAGTCCCCTACATACAAACCTTCAAGCTGCAGACTTTCAAAGATGCGAACCTGCATTTGTATGTCCAACTATGTAAGTTAGTCCATGTGTCTGGCATACATTAGTGACCCTCAGTGAGAAGCTGGAACTAGGTATGCAAGAGGACAACATCATTGAACTCCTTGCGGTGCAACACGAGGAGCTTATCAATGAAGACTGATGGAATTGGAGACCCAGAGAAAGGACGAAGAGAGACAGGAGGAAGAAGAAGTAACTAAAGAACCAAGAAGATTCATGACACAGGAAATGGCAAAGGGATTGACTTTATTTGAGAAAGTTCTGTTAGTTTTTGAGGCACAGGACCCAAATACAGAACAGTACATGAAGGTTGTAGCAGCCGTTCAGAGTGCAATCCAGTGCTACTGTGTCATCTTGATGAGAAAAAAAAAAATGGCTACCCAAACATCCCTGAATCATTTTTTCAAGAGGATAGTTAGAATTGAATCCAGCAAGGAACCACAACCTGTGCCATCAATGTCAGGCGTGAGTGAAATTGCAGCTTGCCCCTTGTCTCCTGTTGCTGATGATTCTTCAGCTCTACCATCTTCCTCCTCCTTTCCCTCCTCCAATCAGTAACTCATCTTGCCCGTTCACTTGATGCCAGCTGTTGTACTACTGTACTTTTCAAGGTACTGTACTATAGATTAAAAATGTTTTCTGGCCGGGCACAGTGGCTCAAGCCTGTAATTCCAGCACTTTGAGAGGTTGAGGTGTGGGGATTGCCTGAGCCCACGGGTTCGAGAACAGCCTGGGCAACTTGGCGAGACCTCTTTCCTACTATAAATCAAAAAATTAGCCAGGTACTATAGTGCGCACCTGTAGTTCCAGATACTTGGAAGGTGGAGGCGGAAGGATCGTCTAAGCCCAGCAAGTCAATGCTGGGGTGGCCGTGACAGTGCTGCTGCACTCCAGCCTGGGTGACAGAGTGAGACTCCAACTCAAAAAAAAAAAATGTTTACACACGTGCTCTCAGAGTGGAACTTATTCATTTGTAGGGAACTTACTGTATAGTGAAAGAAAAACTAACATCACCAAGGGAAAGGTCATTATAATCTGCAAAAAAATTCTGATTTAAAATATCTTGAAATATCAATATTAGAAAGACATGATTAAATAAGGCTGTGGTTGACCTAGGGATAATGATATTAGTTTTAGAGTTAGAAGTGATTGTAGAGGTAGATAGTCTAATTATGTCATCTTCAAACTCTACTTCTAGGGTTCCCTCATGATGGGGGAGGATGCAGATGAGAAAAGAGAGGAGGAACAAAATAGAAAAGGCTTCGTCCTCCATCTCAGTAAGAACAATTCTGTTTTCTGTTTTATATTTAATTTCTAATATTGAGAGAAATGATTCTGCTACTGCTCCTTTAGAAAGAATGACAATTCAGAATCTCTTACCTAGTCCAAATCCTTCCTATCCATACTTTTATATTCACAGTATCATCTCCCTCTCTATTGGGTTGAATTTTTAAAATGAGAATAATTACATTAGAGAATGGTCAAGACAAGAATTTCAGATGTGATCAGAATTAATGTAGATTGTCATCTTGTGGATCTTATCCAAGAACTTAATTTCAGTGTTGAAGAAGCCAAGAGGATCATACAGTTCAAGAGGCACGGGCTTATTCACCTCATTAACAAGGGATTTCAAATCAGAGATGGAGCTATAAGATAAAACATCATTTAGGGAAAGACCTCTGAAAGAAGAAGCTACTTACTACAAAGGAGGACCTTCCACACATGTGAGTCAGTGGTTGCAGGATTAACCATTTATCTTGCTCAAAAACATCAAAGAAAACCAACCAGATCACCTTTCTTTATTTTCCAGAGAAAAAAATCATCCACCATGTGAATGGAAGCCATTCTGGATCAGAAGACCCTCTACTCAGATAAAAAGATGTTATCAAATCCATGTAAAGAATATCTAGGACCAAGGAGCAATTTATCAAGATTAAGAAAGTTCTTTAATCATTTAAGCACAGATGTTTAGAAGAAACTACATACTTCAAGAGACAGTGTACCTTCTTGTAGCAGGGAAACTATCACCTCCTATAGCACTTTGCAGCTTTGTAAATAACCACTAATTCTTTATCAACTGACACAGCATCTAAACTCATATCCATGTCTCTGACCAGTGAGAATTTATCATGCTGGGTTATGAGTAATAGGCTTCATATCAGAACTGGACTATCCAACAGTCAGGAATAACAGGTAAGACCCATCAGAGCTAGACCAGGCAATACTCATCATTGTCTTTGTCCCTGGTACCTAAAATGATGCCTAGTACTTAGTAGAAACTTACTAAATGACCATTAAAATAATGAATGCACAAGGGCAACTCTGGAAAGCATTACAGACTCAGCTGGTACTATGTAGAAGATAAAAGTTATGGTGGGATAATTGGACAGAATCAATGGTCAAAGAAATAAGAGCTCATACAGTGCCCTAAACACAAGAAATTGGAAAATGAGACAAAGTTCACATCCCTTGGGAAGTGTCTCATAGCAGTAATTCCCTGCATTGCCAAATTCATAAATATGAAATAAATCCCTAGTTTGGGGATACTTGAGCAACATAAACTACCATCTCAATCTAGTAGTAAATTATAAAGTTGTCTTTATCTAAGAATATGATCTAGATTGCATATGGTTTGATAGACACTACCTGGGTTTGGCAAAGTAATTTAGAAACAGGCTGAGCAACACTTATAGGATATTTGGCCTGGCAGTCAACCACATGAATAGGCTCTCATTTATGTTATGGGATTAGAGGCGTGCTGAAAGGGTCTCTTTTTACAATCTGTATCCTCCATCTTCTGTGGCATCATCTGAAAGTTCATCATTAAACAGAGTGGTGAAGTGGAAGGAGCATTGGATTTGGCAACAAACATATCCAATCCAAAAATCCCAGATTAGCCAGGAATTTGTGTGACCTTAAACACATTCCTTACCTCTCTAAACCTTAATTCAGAACACTTGAGGATAATTCCCTTTTAGTAGAGCTATTATGAAGTTTAAGCAAGACAGTACGTCAAACTATCAGGGATAACAGCTATCCCTGATCCATGATAGCTATTAGACTCAGACTGTTATTGCTATGAATATATTCCTTGAAATAGGATGACAGTTTGGTCCACAGAGGCCTCTATTTAAGAGCTTTGAGAGAGATCAATGCTTACACCTTGGTTAGCACCTTACCTAGGATTAGTCTTTAGTAACCAGGAAAAAGATGTGTCGTTGAACCAGGAGTGGGAATAATGAGCTAAATAAGACATTTGTTTGCTGATTTTGAAATTTCTCCTGTTATTTTGTTCCACTTTTCACAAGCCAGTCCCTTCTCTAGTTGAATTTGCTTCCTTCCAGGGAGCAAGGAATTGCGAGGATTACATGAGAAGCCACCACCTATGGCTCTCAAGGTGCCCTTCTTTCTGCTTAGTGTGTCTAGTGAAAATGTGGTCAAAAGTTCAGCTTCAGTCTCTGGGGCTGCAGATCTAGTTCATAGGAATGTTTTTAATGTGAGTGGACACCTCCTAGGCCAAATGTTCCTCTCTAATTTCAGTACTTATAAAATCTGATTGAAGTTCTTATCAATCTCATGGTTTTTCTAGGGGATTTAAACTACACAAGGTCTTTGTTAACAAAATGAAATAAATTAAAAAAAGGTTGCCATAGATTTCCACTGTACTAATCACAGGAAAAGTCTGTTTTGCTCTTTATTCCCCTAATATAAAAATCTTATCAAAACTTCCTCTTCTGTAAGATTGGGATATGAACTCTTTAAGCTACTCCAGGATTCACACTTAAAGACTCCAACTCTTAAAGACTGTAGACATGTCTGGAGAGTATATTTCTCAATAATACTTCTGTGTATAAAGTTTATAGTTGATAGGGCTCCTGAAAATGATCAGAATGCTCCCATATTTTTCATGTGATGTGAATGGATTATCTAATCATCAAATACCAACCCAAGAATTTTTTACTAATTAAAAACAGGAGAGAGTCAAATGCCACAAAATAGTGATTTTGCTTACATTTTTTTAAAACAGAAAATAATTTTTGTAATGGTCTTTAATTAAACTTAAAAAGAAGATGAAATCTTACCTTCTCTTATTTTAAATGAAATTTATAGTCTTCTGTTATGCAAAAAATGTAAAAAAAAAAAAAAAAAGGTAATCTTAAAGTGAAGATATTTTTGAATAGCAGTTTGAAAATGGGCTTTGAGGAAATGTGTTTAATTAATATCCTAGATAAACCATATCTTATCTGAATTTTTGAATTTATAAGTGACAATTACAAAATTCTGTAGGAATGACACACAAAAAGTGGCCTATCTTTAACTGAACTTAGCAAACGTTGTAAATAAAGATTTTTTGAATAAGACAAACTTCTAAAACGCAGTTGCTGGTTTGATTTTTGCATGTGCAGTTTTAGTTTGCATTGTGCAGCATGTGAAAATATGAAAAAATTATTTACATCTCTATGTACATGTATGAATATCTCTATTTTAATGCTTTTATATCTGTTTATTTTCACCTGAAGTTGTTTTAATAAGAATGATTGTGATTGATTGAGAATGGAAATTAAGAATGACCACACATGGTTTTCTGTGTTCTGGTGCATCATTGAATTATATAAATATTCATTATTTCATTATAGGCAGACCAAGAGTAATGGAGTATCATTTTATTGTGTGTTTTATTAACTTACATTTGTTTAATTTCAGGTATGATCTTTTCTACAAGACTATTCTTTGAGCAGGTGTTCATTTAAGTAGACTTTATTGTTCTCTCTCTTTTTTTTTTTTTGCATAAAACTAAACTACCAAAGCAATAGACTCTAAAAATACTTGACCTTAACATCCTAGCTATTTTAATAATACCTTTTAAATAGATTTAAATGCACTTGGTTAACTCACATTTAACCAAAACAAATATTTTGAGAATAAATGTAAACCTAAACTCTAAAAGTTTCCATATCAATTGCTCCTAAAAATTAAAATCCTCCCAAAGCACAAATAAAATATATGAATGCAAATAAAGAAGCAACACTGCCAGGTACGGTGGCTCAAGTCTGTAATCCCAGCATTTTGGGAGGCTGAGGCAAGAGGATCGCAAGTTCAAGACTAGCCAGGGCAACATGGTGAGATGTTGTCTCTAAAATAAATAAAAAAATTAGCTGGGCATGGTAGTGTGCTCCTGTAGTTCTGACTACTTGGAAGGCTGAGGCAGAAGCTTCGTCGGAGCCCAGCAGGAGGACGCTAGGGTGGTGGTGACCATGCCACTGTGCCCCAGCTTGGGTGGTGGAGTGAGACTCCAAATCAAAAAAAAAAAAGAAAGAAAGAAAGAAAGAAAGAAGCAATACTTTCCATTTTTTGAGGGGTGTGGGGAACTATTTCTTTGAGCAGCAATGTCTAACTATAGCCTCTTTCTCTGGTTAGTTTAATGACATTTCTGTTTTCCTAGGTTTATACTTTAAAAGGTTTATACCATGTTTTGGTCTTTGAGTCAAAATTATATATTCACATAACTTAACTGCAGTGTATCTTGAACCACGTCTCAATGATGTATTTACAACATTCACAGTAAAGTAAGAAGTTTAGGACATTTGATGAACCCTTGTGGGCTTTTATAATCCATTTTCTCTCCTGCATGTGCTCCTAGTCTGCAAATCTTTTGACTAATCCTTTCATTAGACTGCCTTAAATATGAAACTTGGATCTCAGTGAGGCCTGATTATCTTAGATGGTATTTGGGTATTTGCCTCTTGACCTGAGAAGTAAACTTGCTTTTTCCAGTGTGTGACCTATAACTCCTCCATCTCTAGCTAGAGGCCTCCTAGGAATTAACTTGGTCTGTTTTTGAGAAATGATCCAACTTAAGAGTTGATCTCTATCTCAGATTGGAAAGAGAACAGCAGGGTCTCTTTCAATATCATTGGTCACATTATGGTAATTTGCCCGAATCTCCACGATGAACTTGAAGAGCGAGCGGGCCGCTGGTAGTCATTTGGAGCCCAATGCCAGGCCCTGCAAAGCTGCTCGGAAGGAGTAGTGTTCTGCAACTGGTATAGAAATGACAGGATTAGAACCAGGCCCTTATGAATCACAGTGTCACAAACGCAAAAAACGAGTACGTCTCATAGGTACTGAGAAAGAAATTAAGAGTAATCGAGCAACCTCCTTGGGTCTCCTCCCACTCTGGGAGCTTTTCTGTCTTCTCAATAAATCCTGCTTTAAAAAAAGAAAAAAAAAAGTAATCACCTGACAGGTGCAGTGGTTCACACCTCTAATCTCAGCACTTTGTGAGGCTGAGACAGGAGGATTACTTGAGTTCAGGAGTTCGAGACCGGCCTTGGCAACATGGTGAGACTTCATCTCTACAAAATATCAGAAAATTAGCTGAGTGTGGTGGTGCATGCTCCTACTCAGGAGGTTGAGGTGGAAGGATTGCCTGAGCCCAAGAGGTTGAGGATGCAGTGAGCTGTGATTGTGCCACTGTCCTCTATCCTAGACAACAGAGTGAAACCCCAACTCAAAAAATAATAATAAAATAAAAAAGGATACACTTTACATGTTTTCAGTCTAAGAGTTTGTACTTCATGTGAAAAAAGAATATAACAGGTTATTAATAAGCTTTTAGGAAGGAAGTTTTAGGTACATCTATGTTACTGCTACTTATTTTGACTCTCATTGTTTTCAGGCAGGTGGTTAGCCCCTTTCTTGCCAGGCAGCCTGGCGTTTTGTCTTATTTTTTTTTTTTATTGGGAAACACATTTTAACATCTGCAAGTCATTTGTAACCAAGCGATCAGCATCAGGTTTTCATGTATCTTCTGCCATTCTTTAACCCATGACAAACACATTGATTTACCATGACAAACTTCCAAAAAAGTTTTTCCCTTTGGCAGTGACTTACATCAAGTTCCACTAGCAGAAATGCACTATCGGTGCTCTCAGCTTCAGTGAGAAAAAAGAAAGTTGTTTTTTTTTTTCTCTCTCATTTTTCTACTCCTTATAATACTGTTAAAGTTGGGACTCAAAAGTTATTTTTACAAGAATAGCCATTATTAATTTACCTAATTAAAGAAGTCATTTTTAAAAACCATTCTTTTGTTTAAGGTTTATTAAAGTCACATTGGTATTTTTAACAACTTTGTAGTTAGAAACAAAGACGATCATAACATTTGTTTGTTTGGGTTTATTTCATTGTAATGACTTATAAAATTTATCTGTCTGTTGTGTGTCTAACCTACTTTGTGGATTTAGATTGACAATAAGCTAATCAAGTCAGATAAGATGGTAGAAACAAGACGCCTCTGTCAGCCTGGCCACTGGGAAAAGCAAACAGTGGGAATGAAGATATCACCATGTGGCAGGGCAATTTTCTCATATGCATCACTTCACTTTCTATACAACCTGTATCCCGAATGTGTCATGATTTCTAATGTAGTTATATATAGTTCCGTGCAGTTATAGAATTGAAGGTCACAGCAGATGAGAAAAAGAGAAATGGAAGACGGGTATCAAAGCAAGACAACACGGACATGTAAATAATTATAGCTGAAGCAAAGTAAAAAAGACAAGAAAGGAAATATGAGATTTGTGGGGGAGTAGATGAAGGAGGCTCAAGTACGAGAGGTGATATGTCTTTTTACACAGGGTCTTGAAAAGGTGAGGCATTAAGAGGTGAGAAAAGCAAGAGGGAAGATGAAGAGAATACTTAAATCAGAGTTGAAAGATGGCTAGAATAAATCAATGGATAGTGCCTAGAATAATGAGACAGACTCATAAACTATGAGTGTGATGGGCGGTGCCTCGGTGCTGGAGTGGGTGTGACCCACTTGTGAACATGCACTCCAAGGCTAGAGAGACTAAGGAGTTGATGACCACGTGGCTGTTCCTTAGGTGAGGATGTAAGCCCAGAAGCACAAGTTCTTGGCTCGTTTAATTTATATATTTAGATGGCACCCCCAGTTTGCCCAAAGAGGCTTCATTTTTTTTTGCTTACTTTCTTTCATTGCTTGCAGGGATTCTAAAGTGGGTCATTGTTCTTAACTTCCTTCATCTTCTTTTCAATCTGGCTTTACATGGAGAAAGGGGAAGTGAAGACAGTAAAAAAGGGATTCATAAGCCAGTGAAAAGTGATGAATATTCTTTGAAGCCCTTCATAAAACAGAACATATTTAGGCCCACGGCTAGCTGGCTTAATCTCTTTAATATCTGACTACCCTATAACGAAATTTACCTGACATTGAAAGCAATGCGATTAATATCTCATCTCAGTTTTCCTGATCATCTTACTTACAAAAAAGTAAGCACAGTCATACTGCTGATAAGAACTTTCAAGATCTTTCTTTGATGGTTGTAAGTGCAGAATTTCCAAGTGCCCTGAACTAAAGGAAAGTTTTACAAATATTTATGATGAAAAATTGTCATTTGTTATTACTCAAAGCATATGATAACAAAATGCATAATACTGTGCATGTAAAGCCCAAAATGTGTGAATTAAATTGCAAAAGTCTTCTCTCTCCGCCTTTCTCTCTCTCTCTCTCTCACTGTGTGTATGTGTGTGTGTGTATATATATAACATGTACACACATATGTATATATAAAATATATCCAAACATTTTTTTCTTTCAATACATTGGAGCAGACCAATAGCACTGTAAAGAATTCTAGCCAAGAAATAGTCACAGCCTTTTTGTTAATAATGCCAAATGTTCTTGCCCAAGGGAGGGGAGAATGATTTCCAGACATAAATCCTTCTACAGTATAGTGAAGCTAAAATTGTTCTTTTTTGTATCATGATAGTACCAAAAGCAAGAAGGAACTTGATTTCATGCATTTTGACACAATAAAGGTGCTACTTCTTTTATATTTTGAAAGTAATCTATTTTACTTAGAACTAGTTCAGCGGGTATGAAAAAATCATATACAGTAGCCTCAATTTCTGATAGGCACGCCTACTACTGAAAAATATATGGGCCTTCAAGGTTTTAGAACTGGATGATATATAACAGACATTTATTGCATTCCTGTAGTTTCTAAAGGAGAGAAAGGATGAAGATTATGGTAGATTTAGAAACTATAAATTAGAGGAATCCATTTGGAGTCGTCTATCTAAACTTGGTGTAAATAGTGCAACATTCTTCTATGAATCAGATTATGGTAGCATTAAAATTTATGCATCAAGAATTAATCTGATTCTCTCTAATTTCTCAGTTTATTTCCTGTGTTTCTGTTTTCATATGTAGGAAAGATAGTAGATGGTGTTTACTTTGAGTGCGTGAAAATTTCTGCAACCAAACCAGTCAAAAATTGCCTTTTGTCATTCTATCAAAAGGGCATTAACCAAATTTCATTCTTTCCTGCACCAGGATCTACTTATCTTTGCTTATGATTCTGGCCAAAATGAAACTGGAATTGGATTACCCAGACTCATCAGAGGTCAAAATTGAATTTCTGCCTATTGAATACTGATTGAATAATTAGGCATAAATTCACCCCTGCCAAGACACTAGAGATAAGAAAGAAGATGATGGGAAGAAAAATATAAAAAAAGAATAGTTATGAAATCCCCTTTCAACTTCAAGTAGTCAGTACCTGATTCTGAAAGAAATATTGAGGAAATATACATAATGGAATAATATTCAGCCATCAAAAAGAATGAAATAATGTCTTTTGGCCAGGCACAGTGACTCAACCTGTAATTCCAGCACTTTGAGAGGCTGAGGTGAATGGATTGCCTGAGCCCACGGGTTCCAGAATGGCCTGGCCAACTTGGGGAGACCTCATTTCTACAGTAAATAAAAAAATTAGCTAGGTGTGGTGACGTGTGCCTGTAGTTCCAGCTACTTGAAAGGCTAAGGCAGAAGGATCACTTGAGCCCAGTAGGTCGACGCTGGTGTGGCTGTGAGCATACCACTGTACTCCAGCCTGGGTGACGGAGTGAGACTCCAACACCAAAAGAAAAAAAAAAGAAAAGAAGTAACATCTTTTACAGTAATTTGGATAGAATTGGAGAAAATCGTCCTAAGTGAACTAACACAGGAACAGAAAACCAAATACCTCACGTTTTTACTTATAAGTAGGAGCTTTCTATCTCTTGTGGGGGGTTCATTTGAGAGCAAGTTTCAGACACACTGTGGTGATCTTAAATATGTAAAAGTATATTTTATTAACTAAAAGGAAATTCTCTTACATTTGTGCATCTCTGAATACAATACAGTTATCAAAACCAGGAAATACAACATTGGCGTAATAACTGTATTATTCAATTCACAGTTCATATACAAATTATATCAATTGACTCAATAATGTCCTTTATAGGACTTTTTTATCTATCCCACATCCAGCCTAGGGTAATGAATTCTATTTGACTGTCATGTCTCTTGAGTTTCCTTTCATCTAAAACCATTCCTTCATCTGTCTTTGTTTTTTGTAATCTTGACTTTTTTTTCTTTTACTCACTCTGTCGCCCAGGCTTGAGTGCAGTGGCAAGATCATATATCACTGTAGCCTTGAAATCCTGGGCTGAAGTCATTCTTCTGCCTTGGCTTCCCAAATGACTGGAACTGCAGGCATGTGCCACCACACCTGACCAAAAAAATTTTTTTAAAAGATAGAGTCTTGCCGTGTTGCCCAGGTTGATCTCAAACTCCTGGCTTATGGAGATTCTTTCACCTCGACCTCCCAAATTGCTGTAGTTACAGGAATGCGCCACCATGCCTGATCATCTTGACATTTTTAAAGAGTATAGATCAGTTACTTTTTAAAACACTCCTTAATGTACGTTTATATGGTACTTCATCATGAAAGAGTTTCAAGTTATGAAGTTTTGGTGGTAACACAATAGTAGTGTTATATCCTTCCTAGTGCATTGTGTGAGGAGTTGCATGATCCCCATCGTCCTAGTAGTGGTGACATTTACTTGGATTACTTGATTTAGTGATGATTGCCAGGTTTCTCCTCATAAGCAGTTTTTAGGGATCCTAATTAGATAATACAAATTGTCAAGATATAGTTGAGATAGTCAATGATTATAAAGGTCAGCTTGGGAGATAAGAAGATCATTTCATCTTTTTAATAAAGAAAATTTCTGATCTTTGTCCAAGGTTCCTGGCATGTAGCTTCTAAAAACCTTGGAATTTACTAAGTTTTGGGGGGTATCTTCGTTATGATGAGTTTTTGCTGATGAGATGGCTGAGGATCTGGGTTGGTTACCAGAAAGACCACCCTGTGATTAGATTAGTGACTTGGGACTTTGAGGCAGCCTGGCCTCCAGGGAGGAGGTAGGGCTAGAGACTGAGATGTCAATCAAGCCTACATAATGAAACCTCAATAAAAACTCTTTACACCTCGAACTGAGTAGAGCCTCCTGGTTGGTAAATAAATTGATGTGCCAAAAGAATGACACACCTTAAAATTCCTTAAAGAGAAGACAAGGAAGCTCTGAATTCCAGACCCTCTTAGACCTCGTCCTATGTCTCCTCATTTGACTCATTCTGATTTGTAGCTTTCATAATAAAACCAATCATAAACAATAGCACTTTCCTGAATCCTGTGAGTTGTTCCAATGACTGGATTTTTAGCCACTGAACAAAAGTGGGGGTGGCCTAGGGACACCACTATGACTGACTTCTAAAGTGAGGGAAGTCTTGTGTACCGTACCTTTTAACTTGTGGATCTGCACTTAATTCTGGGTAGTTAGTGCAGCATTGAATTGCAATACAACACTTGGTGTCAGAATAGGCTTTTATAGAGGAACATTACAAAGAGTTTACAATAATATTTAAACTTGATAACAAAGTTTCAATTATAAATAATATGCACATATATGTATATTATATACACTGAATTATTTATATATATGTAAATATGTAAGCATAAATTATACGTAAGTTCATCAATAAAACTAACTGAAAGCAATTGTTACATAGTTGTTTCATTCTCTTTAATGCTTTAGCACAAATACTTATCCAAAGCTACATTAGAAAACACTGGTCTTTCATGTTTACCTTTTTATGACCTGTCAGACTATTATTGAAATAAAACTCACATATTGTCTTGTCATTTTATTTGAGGAAAATAATGAGTGCTTGGTAGGAATTGTTCTGATGTGCTTGATGTGCAATGTTGATTCAACCATAGTTTTCTTTGGCCAGACTGTATTAATGTATGGTAGATAACAATTTGTGTCCTACCAAATAGGAAAACTCCTCACTGGAAGAATAAAATAGACTCTGTCACCCAACTATCTTTTTTTCTTTTAGGTTAATATGTGAGCATTTTAAAAAGTTGTTCAAAGATTTCTAGGGATGGAAAGAACTCAAGAAATCTAGAGTTTTTTTCCATGCCTTTGGGGAGGATTATACTCAAACCATTTCAGGAAGATACTGTCTTGAATTTAAAATTAAAAGTGTAGGTTGGGCGTGGTGGCTCAAGCCTGTAATCCCAGCACTTTGGGAGGCCAAGGTGAGGGGATTGCCAGAGCCCATGGGTTTGAGAACAACCCAGGCAACTTGGTGAGACCTCATCTCGACAATAAATTTAAAAATTAGCCAGGCGTAGTAGTGCACTTCTATAGTTCCGGTTACTTGGAAGGCTGAGGCGGAAGGATTGCCGGAGCCCAGCAGGTCAACGCCGGGTTGGCTGTGAATGTGCCACTGCTCTCTAGCCAGTGACAATGAGACTCCAGCTCAAACAAATAAAAAAATTTTTAAAAGTGTAATAAACCTGGAATTATCCAACAGCCTTTTTGTGCTTCACTTTTTGTCCTGACCAAGTAAACCAGAATTGGACTACTGCTTCAGACTCCTCTTTGGAACATGAGGCAGTGAGGTCTACCAAGGGTAACCAAGGTCAAGGGAACTGAGCAGGAGTTAGTTTTGACTCCTCACTCTTTAGGGAGGGATATTTCTTCTTCTTCTTCTTCTTCTTTTTGAAAGCAGAATTTATTGAGAGGACAGAAAATTTCCCACAGTGGGAGGGGACCTGAGGGATTTCCTGGGAGGGAGACTTCTTTTGAGCACATCAGGGCCCTTCAGGGAGGTGTTTGATCTAAGGCAATAGGAGGAACATCTGATTTTGTAATCTTAGTTCAGATTTCACTCATAAACACCTTGGGCCTTGCATACTGACCTGAATATTTTTGGTGAACTGATGGAGTAATGAACTCAGCATTCTTGACCTGCTGTCTGTGAAAACTGACTTCTTTAACTTGTTTGTGGAAGGAAAGAAAGGAGAAAATATCGAATATTCTGTGTCAGGACCAGTCATGTCATTCAGTTCTTGACCCAAGTTTGTGAAATAGATCTGTCAGGTCTTTTGTCATGCCACTAATTAAAAAAAAAAAATTAGCACCTACTGTGTGCCAGATATTCTGCAAAATGCTGAGAACTCAGAGGTCCTTGTCGTTTTGGACTGTATAGTCTTAGAAAGTCATCATTTGCATTACTTTAATCAAATTTTTATTAATTTAGAGCATGAGAATATTTCTGCAAAATAATTAATATACAGGAAGCTAATAAAGTTTGTAGGGGACAGGGAGGAAGGAAGAACAGGAAAAGATCTACTCTGTACATTTTCACATAAAGCATGGGAATGTGAGAAAAAGGGGCAAAACTCAATTTCTCTGACGTTTTGATGGCCCGGAGTGGGCCTTGCAGTTCCCTCTGTTACCCGATAATATTTGGCCTCTGAAAGTCGCCCTTCATCAAACTCCAGTGAACTTTATTTCAAGATCAGCCTGTCTTTCATAGGACTGATCTCCTTCCAGACTTCAGATGGGAAATGTCAGGCCTCCTGTCAACATTGCTAACATTTAAATTCTTGGGATACCAGAGATACTCTAAGAGAGCAGGCAGAAACTGACTGTGTGTCCACATGACTCTCCACAAAGAAGTCTTCTCAACCATTTTTTAATAGCAAAGTAGGTCAATAAAGAGATGATATAAGGAATCATTTCCATGTTAAAGAGTTTAGAGGGCATATTTAAAATAGGAGAGAGAAAAAAAAGGCTGGGTACAGTGGCTCAAATTTGTAATCTCAGCACTTTGAGAGACTGAGGTGGGAGGATTGCCTGAGTCCACGGGTTCGAGACCAGCCTGAGCAACTTGGAGAGACCTCATCTCTACAATACATTAAAAAATTAACCAAGCGTGGTAGCACGCACCTGTAGTTCTGGCTACTTGAAAGGCTGAGGTGGAAGGATCCCCGGATCCCAGTGGGTTGATGCTGGGCTGGCCGGGAGCATGCCACTGCACTCCAGCCTGGGCGATGGAGTGAGACTCCAACTCAAAAATAATAATAATAATAATAATTCTTATAGTCAGAGGCATCAGGACTGACTTCGGGCTTTGGAGATGCTGGTCTTCAGCTGCTTACTCAAACTAACATCAAATTTACTAGTACAGCAAGGGCCGCATTTTCCCAAATGGGTGTGTCTTCAGATGTCCTCAACATGACACCCTCATGGAGATTATACAGCTCTGCTATGTCATCACATGGATGTCCTTCCCAGACATTTGACTGTGCCTGAAAATGCATTCCTGCAGAAGTCTGTCCTTCGGCCTGGCCTGATGAGGCAGTCAGAGAATGAGCATCACTTTCATGTTAAATGATCCTGCCTGAGAGTCATTACATTTGAAGGTGTGAACTTGTCCTGTGATTTCGCATGCCTGAATGCTCCTCAGCTGACTCATAAGAAATTTTCGAGGTTGTTTGCCATGCCATGAAGATTCATCCCAAGACTGGCCAGTATGCAGGCATGAATGCTTTGATCTGATTAGCAGGAATCACTGTAATTTGTGGAGTGCTAAAATTGAGCTTGCTGATAGCCTACAGAGGCAGAAGGATTTGTCCTGCTGACCTGGGACTGCCAGTGACACACAGAGAGGCAGGAAACAGGTGAAGCAGAACTTGGGAAAAGATGCATATCAGAACTGATGTGAAAAATGTTCTGCATGAGCTTGAAGAGATTGAAAGGGGATGGTGGTGATCTTAGCATGTGATGTTAGGACAAGTCTGGGAGAGGGAGGGAGCTGTTTTCTCAGGAGACTAAGACCTGAAGAGACTTTGAAGAGATACTGTATTTGTCACAGCAAGAATAATCAGTATGTTGGCATTTAGACTCTAGTGACAGGGATAAAAATGAGATTCTGTGAAAGACATATCACAGTCAATAGGCAGGAGATGGCTGTGGCAGGAAGGCTAAAACAACCAAATTGAGACAATTTGCTGAAGAAAGTGAAATTGCCAATAATTGCCTCAAACTGAATATGTGCCTGTGTAGGGGGGATGTGGGGTGCTTAGCAGAAAGAAGGGGGAGCTCCATCTTCATTGCGTTAACTTGGAGCAGCTGCTGAGGCCTCCTGGTGAGAACGCCAGAGAGACAGTTGGAGAGATTACTGCCCAGAGGGAGACAATGACTTTCAGATTTGTATGGCCGTTGAGTCCAGCGCATGGGCTGGCTTTCTATTTTATAACTTAACACGATTCAATGTGACCTTCTTACTCTGAACTGCTACTGCGTGTGATCAAGACTGAGACATGGATGAGGAAGTTTGTAAGAGGTTGATACTTGGTGACATATTTTAGCAGAGCTCAGTTCACTAAAAATAGGGGTGGTATCCATATGTTGCTTGGGGCAGCTTGTATGTGACTTCTGGATTTCTACTTATCAACAGGCTGTGACTTGGTGCAGCTGCAGCAAATTGGATGCACTATTATTTGCATGTTGGCCAGAAAATGCCCATCTCCCACAGGGCCACTGGTAAGTGTCAAATCAGAGTAATACCAATAATTTTTGTATTTTCAAAGCAAACGCCATATATAGGAGATGCAAAAACATCCTATAATTGCCCACAGGATGCTCTAATGAGTTAGGAAAAAGGAAGATATTATTTCTTTGTATTATCTGTGGGGGTGGGGAGTGAAGACACAGGTTAAAAGTGAATTACCCAAGATCAAACAAGAATGACAACTTGACTCCTTCTCACCTATCTCAAAAAGTGAATTTTCTCAGCCCTGATCTTATTTCTTGTATGAATGATGTGCATTGAAACCTGTATTCAGAGACCACCTGCTCAATCCAATCTCAGGGACATTCTAAAAGGTATTAAATGGGAATAGAAGCTCTTTCAGAGGCCAGAAAGATCACTTCTTAGAGAAAAATAAATCCTTAATAGGAAACATATCCTGAGGCTGCTGGGGACCTGGGGAATACAAGGTCTCTGGGTGATGCTTGAATCAGTTTCCATACACAAATGCACATCTGCTCACGCACACATACTCCCCCGCCCCAGTTGTTTAAAAGCTCGTATAGAGCTATAAGAGTTGGGAGTCACATGCAGAACCCCAGGATCTCATTTCATGTGCTACCTTAAAGGTCATTGGAGAGTCAATTAGAGAAAGCTTGCCATAGGACGGACCCATCAATGTGGGACCATAAGAAGGAAACAGGAATGCCTATCACCAGACAGACACGTGGATATAAAGTCGGAAGAGAGAAAAAATGGCAAAGTTCCAGTACTTCGAAGAACAAATGATGCCTTTTAGGCCCCAGAGCCTGAGGCAGTGTTGATGGTTTATGGAAAGGCCATAATGGATATTGTCAAAACTGGATTCAATTTAGCAGTAGCACAGTAACTAAATGTTATGGTCATTTTTGAGCATAAACTTTAATATACATATATTAAAAGGCAAGATCATTATCCCAAAACCTTTTTAGAAGACAGTGCTGCATGATTATAAAGGAAGATATTTATTTTTATTGTTTTAAATTAGTTTTCAGATGCTGTTCAGGCCTCTTTCTTCAAATAGCTTCCTTACGTCTTTCCTGATTCCTGCCCTATCTATAATTCTATATGAATAATGTATAGTGAGATCCATATTCAGAAGCTACCTGCTTGACCCAACTCCAAAATCCTGTCACGGACATTAAGGGATTGGAAGACTACTTTTTAAAGGTAACAGTAAGCCAATTTTTATTAAAAAAAAATAGATCCTTAGTTAAAAAACCTCTCCCAAGACAACTGTTATTTCCAGTCCTCATTTGATCTCCAAGGAGAAGGAGATCTCTTGTTGACTATTGTAAAAAACATGCCAGAGATAACAGAAATCTAACATATATTAAAATTTAGCTCCCAGAGAAAAGCTTTAAAACATATTAATTACTTTTTGTCTTCTTTTTTTTTTTGGTTATTTATTTAGGCTATTTAGGAAAAAAATGGAGCTTTCATCATGTATCAGTCAGCAATTTAAGAGCCCTTTACTATAAAATTCCAGCAAATGGACAAAAAAGTGATTAATTAGATCTTCCAAAAATTTTGCACACCCTTTTTTGTGGGCATGTAATCACACAGATATGAAACTGTTTACATTGTCTTCTAATTTTATATCTTTGTTCCTACCCCCATGGAATAGATGTTCCTTCTGTGGAATAGCAGGGCTGTGAAATACTTCAGAGTTGCCTGAGCCCAGGTTTGCTGTATTTGTCTGATGCCAGGACTGGAAAAACTTTGGTTCTCAGTTCTACCTCTGACTCCTTGAGTCACTGTGGGTAACTGGTTTAGTGTTTCTGTACCTAGTGTCTTCATTCATAAGATGAGGATGATATTGGTACCTATCTCCCATTTTTGTTGGGAGGATTCAAACAACTAACCGAGTGCATAGCTTAGAACCTTTGTGGCTGAGTTTGCTGCTATCACTTTCATGAAATTTATGATTACCAGTGTCTTGCTTGACTATATTATTACATTTATGGCACCTCGTCTGGTAATCTTTTGGAGCTCTGGAGTAACTCTCTGGCCTATAGCTCCCTTTATTTTCCTTGGGAGCATGTGTTGTGCAGAACATAAGTGTTGCTATTGAAATAAAATAGAACTTCAAAGGCTACATTCAGCCGCTTGTCTGTTTAACATACAGCATTGACAATAGCAATGATTGGTCAAAGGACCCTTGCCAGAGTCAAATTTTGCTCTTTAATATTATTAATGAGGATTTCATTGATAAATCATGGCTAAGTCAGAACTTTGATATTTGCATAAACACACTCAACCCCACTCACGTGTGGGAGACACCTTTGAGAGCTGGAAGAGCCTTCAAGTAAACAGCCTTGAGCAGTTGGCTCACAAGCCACCGGAGTGTGTGTGTGTATCTTCCTGTCCCAACACAACCTCACCCAGGCACTACGGGGACCACATTTCTTTCTTTCTGAGGAAAGAACCAGCTGTGTAGAAAATGGATTCAAACACCAAATCAGTCAAATCACAGCACTGGTGCACAGATTCTTCAGAGTCAGCTGAGAAGCAACAGGGTCTGCTTTCTCCTCTCAGGACCCCTGGCTCCAGCCTCTCCTCCTTTCATTCAGGGTTGTTCAGCTCCCCTCCTCCTCCCCCTCCACCCTCATGGCCCTCAGGAAGTGCCCAAGGCGCTGCATCTGTTCTGATCTCATTTTCCCATCAGAAGCAACTTGCTTTCTGGCCTGCCCTCTTAGGACTCTGCACTCTGCTAGGAATAATCTGATAAACTAAATCTACTTGCTGTAGACCCCAGTGTGTGTGTAAAATAGCACAAGTACAGGAGTCTCAAGAACACTACTGGTTGAACCTGTTAGATTTTAATTCACATTTTAGCAAATGTCCACAATGTTTTAATATAAAAAGGAGAAACATGTGGAGAGGCAGTGTGTAGAGATCAGTGGGGGAAACTTGTTCAAGGAAGTTGTTTCTACTATTTCTCAAGTCCGGTGACATCTCTGAGATTGGTTCAAACATTATGTTGGCTTTGAAAACAGCACTAGAGATGAAATGTTGCACACGCCAAGTCCAAAGGTGTTGTGTTGACTTAAGCTTCGTGGCCATTGATCAAAAAATTTTGCAATGTTTTCTCATTTGGAAGAGACCCTGAAGATGGCCAGGAGACAGTGTGAAATAGTGCCAGAGTTCTGAAGCTAGAATAAGGCTTAAAGTTTTGGATGGTGTGTTAATATTGTTGAGAAGTGTGACATGATTCTCAGAGCAACAATGTCTGCCCTCCCTCAAGCATCAGCCTAAGGGAGAAGTTTGATGAGCTAATAGGTGTCCTTCTATTTCTTCTGTATTTAGTTAAGAATCACTTACCAGCCAGCTAGGTGGCTCAGCCTGTAATCCCGCGCCTTTGGGCCGCTGAGGTGAGTGGATTGCCTGAGCCCGTAGGTTCGAGACCCGCCTGGGCAGCGAGACCTCATCTCTACAATAAATCAAAAAATCAGCCAGGTGTGGTAGCGCACGCCCTTTCCAGCTACTTGGAAGGCTGAGGCGGAAGGATCGCCGGAGCCCAGCAGGCCGAGGCTGTGGTGGCCGGGAGCGGCCACTGCACTCCAGTCTGAGCGACAGAGTGAGACTCCAACTCAAAAAAAAAAAAAAGAATCACCTACCCACCTGTAATGCTAGCACTTTGGGAGGTGGAGGTGAGAGGATTGCCTGAGCTCAGGGGCTCGAACCAGTCTGAGCAACACGGTGCTCAGACAATTAATAAAAAAAGTTAGCCAGGCATGGTGGTGCACACCTGTAGTTCCAGCTACTTGGAAGGCTGAGGCAGAAAGATCGCCTGAGCCCAGCAGGTGGAGGCTGTGGTGCCCTCCAGCCTGGGTACAGAGTGAGACTCTGACTCAAAAAAAAAAAATCACTTACCCAAACCAACTGCTTTTAAGTCCTAGTTACGCTACTCACCAGCTAAGGGAGTTTGAATAGGTTGTTTAACCTTTCGTAATTTCCTAATCTGTAAAATGAGAGCTACCACCTAACTCCAGTAAGGATGGCCATCATTAATCAATAAAAAAACAACAGATGCTGGCACAGGTGCAGAGAAAAGGCGACGATTCTATACTGTTGATGGGAGTGCAAGCTAGTTCATCCTCTATGGAAAGCAGTGTGGCTATTCCGAAAAGAACTAAAAATTGACCTTCCATATGATCCAGCAATCCCTCTCCTGGGAATATACCTGGAGGAACATAAATCATTCTACAAAAAAGACAGCTGCACATGAGTGTTTATACCTGCACTATTCACAATAGCAAAAACACGGAATCAACGCTATTGTCCATTGAAAGTGGACTGAATAAAGAAAATGTGATACAATTTATGTACCTAATCCCGAATTATACCCCACATCTTTAAAATAAAGTTTTTTTAAAAAAGGATGACAAGTCTTGTCTGTTGTCAGAAACAAAAAAAAAGAAAATGTGGTACATATACATGAGGGAGTATTATGCAGCCATAAAGAAGAACAAAATCATAGATTTTGCAGCAAATTGTATGGAGTCGGAGACCATTATACTTAGTGATCTGTCACAGAAACAAAGAGCTGAATGCTGCATGTTCTCACTCATAAGTAGGACCTGAACATTAATCACATTAGCAAAAGGGAGAGATTGGCAGATGCTGGGCTAGGGGAGGGAAGAGGGTCACATAACAACATAAAGGGTACCTGGTTCTATATCACTTAAAGTGAGGGCCAGTTGGAGGTCCAAACTTTATGTGCATGCAACCCACTTGTATAGTTAATCCTTACTTATACCCCACATCTCTATAATAAAATCAAATTTTCAGCTGGACTCGGTGGCTCAGCCTGTAATCCTGCGTTTTGGGAGGCTGAGATGAGTGAATTGCCTGAGCCCACAGGTTCGAGACCCACCTTGGCAACTTGGCGAGACCTCATCTCTACAATAAATCAAAAACTAGCCGGGTGTGGTAGCGCGCGCCTGTAGTTCCAGCTACTTGAAAGGCTGAGGCACAAGGATCGCTGGAGCCCAGCAGGTTGAGGCTGTGGTGGCTGGGAGCGGCCACTGCACTCCAGTCTGGGCGACAGAGCGAGAATCCAACCCAAGAAAAAATAGAAAATAAAATAAAATAAAAATTTCAAAAAAGAATATCTAACTCACAGTGTGGTTAAGATTGAATGAGATAGCATAGGTAAGTTGCCTAGCACATTGGAGCATTTCTATAATGTTAGTTTAATTTCCTGCATAATCAGTTCCCTCATGGCAGAAATGAGGCCTTGAGCGGTTAAGTGATTTACTCCAGCTCAACACAAGATATTTCTACATATAAGTGGACAGCATTTCACAAATTACAACTGAATGTCCAAGTTAGTCCTCCACAAAGTCCATTTGCTGTCCATGTCCTTTCAGAAACATAGAGGACATGATTCACTCTAGGACAAGTTCTTCTCAGACCTCAGGGTAGATATGAGCTTTCGGGCCGTCAACTTCTAACAAATTATGTCCTACACAAGTATGGTAATTTTGTGACAATTGTTACTCTGCTGGAAGTTGAGATGAGATGACCAAATATATAATTTTCATGTTTCAACTTTCCTGCACCACATTATTATCTTTAAATAGAAAATAATGTACAAACAAAATGTTTGGGTACTCACTCTACTCACCCCTCATCTTGCCTTTCCTGTTAGGCCTTGTCAAACCTCAGTCTTCAAGCTGTCTAGAAAGTGCTGCTTTCAGATATTGAGGGCCAGAGTTTCAATTGGCCTTCTTTCTCTGTCCTCCAGTTATTTACAGGTGCCGAGTCTGAATGCACAAATTCCAATTTACTAGTGTAATTACCCAATTTATATGCACAAAGTTAGGCTGCCACTCACAAAAATTCATGCAGCCCCAAATACTGCAGGTGAGGCCAGTTCAAATACAATTCTCACTTAACACATTCAGACCTGGTTGGGAACTCCATTGGCTAAATTATTTTGGTTATGCCCCTTCTCTTAATTTTATGTTAGTTCCTTAATGGAGTCCTGATCTGAGTGCCCATGGAGGAATCTAGATTTGACTGTACAGGCAGCAGAGAGCTTCAGTGAGTACTTAAGGAGGGTGAGGTGATTATATTGGATGTTTTGCAGAATTAATAACTGGTAGATATGTGAGGAGGCCATCACCACTGGAGCAATGAAGCTGGGCCCATCACCTGGAGATCTGGAAGGGAAATGCATCTAGTGGGTGGTAGGTGGGTAAGGAATATATCTGTTCCTCAAGGAAGTTGGGAATGGCTTAATATTCACATTGACTGCAAGAGTCTCAAATTGCCTAAGAAAAATAATATAGGTGGTCTTTGACAGCAGGGAGAGGAGATAAATTTATTCCTGCCAGGGAACAAGCATTCAGCTTGGGAAGGACACAGTTTTTTGATGGCAGAGACCACATCTCATTCATTTATGTGTGTTTTGTAGTATTTTATACAGTGTTTTGACCTGAGTGCCTTGATGCTCATCATAGATTTGGTGGATGACTGAGTGACGTGGGAACATTTGGACAATAAAATCATAAGGCAAAGCAGGTCCAGGATGACCGAATCAGGGTTTTGTTATTGAAGTTTTATACAGTGAACAATTGTAACTATGTAATATGTCCAGTTAATAAAAGATGTGTAAAAACAGCTTGTTTCAAGGAATGTTCTTCTCTGAGATTTGTAATTCTCTGGCTTACTTGATCTGCTTGGTTGTATCTGAGTTGCTGGCTTTCCCTCATTCTGCTGATATGATGACAGCCAGAGAATGCAGGACTCAATGTCTTTAAACCTGGGGTGCTATTGGACTGTAATAGATCTGCTGCCTGATATGTGCAGCACATCAATATGCCAAGGAACTGGTTGGAGCAGAGAAAAGTTTAATCATAGAGTCGCCAAACGAGGAGATGGTAGGAAACCTCAAATCCTTCTCCCCAAAGAGTGTGGGGCTAGGGTTTTTAAGGGTTTTGGAGTGGGCTGAAATGTGGAGGTTGTCGATTGGTCAGAGTGCAGGGTGAAGTCATAGGACAGGGAGATGATGAGCTATATTCTCATACTATGGGAGTCTTCAGACTGGTTGATGTCAGCTGTTTTGCTGGCTGGAATTCAGGATCTGCTTAAGCAATTCTTAAACAAAAGTCTTATGATTCTAACATCAGAAACCCCATCTATAGGAACAATGGAGCTGCAAATGGTAGCTATCTAGTGACTTTAGGTTATGAGGAAGTGGGTCAAAGTGCAACCTGATTAATACTCAATTATGATGATAGTTCTGTCCAGAATTGTTAACCCTGTGAGAATGGCTTTAATATGGCTGTGCTAGGAGGCAAGAGGGAAATCATTTCACCTGGGAACCACATGGATTGAAAATTGTCAAGTTGCACTCCCAAAGCCCTATTATGGCAGGACTGTCGTCTCCCGTGAATGCTACTCTGCATCTGCATTGCACTCACTGGTACCTGGTGATGACAAGGGAAACCTGGCAGCTCATCAAATGACAACCAAGTTGATAGCATAAGCCTGAAGTTATGCAACACTCATATCTGCCCCGAGTTTACATCTATTAAAAGCTGCTTGATACTACAGTAAGTTTCTATCTTTGTGCCTGGCATGATTTTTTTAAGCACTTAAATGACTTGCCATTTAGGCAGGCAAGAATCCAAGGAGTGACGCTTGAAATAACCACAAACTACTGGATTCCTGTTCTGAGTGGCCTGCAAAGAAGAAATCCCCCTTGTTTCCTCTCTCCTTTCTCTCATCTCTCTCTTTTTTTCCTTTGGGTTCACCATCATGTGGTCTTAGTGCTGCTCATTTATTCAACAATCTGTGTAAATTTAACATCAAATGATTAATGATTTCTCTGCCAAATTTAAGGAGACAATTGCACTAAAACTCTTCTGATATCAATAGCCTATTTAAAAGTCTAATTTAACAGTAACATGCTTGGATTTTGATTCCTTTTGTTTTGCTTTATTTATTTATTTATTTATTTTGCATCGACTCAGGAGATTTTTTTCATCTACAGTGTATTTGCTTCTTTCCTGGCTTTCCATGTATATGAACATTGTTGGCTCCTTTGGGAAAAAAAAAAAGTGTAGTAATGAGAGAGAGTAATATGTGGAAGGTCAAAATGTGTCCTTTTTGCTGTGGCAAGACAAAAATGTTAATGTGACTGGCAGTGCTAAAAGCAAGCTCCCAAATTGGCCTGCTAATCTTCACTGGTCATGTTTGAGGAATTTTCTCTATCCCACTTTCCTGATAGGGAAAGTGAATTTCAAACCCGAGGCCAATACGTTGAAGGTTATGGGAAAAATAAATACCTTAGTGCCTGCAAATAATCCCTTCTTGCTACAAGAAAGATATATCTATTAATAAAATAAAAGTTGTTGTACAAATATTTCTTTAAAGAGAAGCAATAAAAATGACAAGGTGCTTTATACAAAGGCCCATTGTAAATGTCCTAAATAACTACAAATGCTGTAATAACCCCAGAGTAAACCACTTGTGGTACATGAGCTCATGAGTCATGGACTCTGCAAAATTGTGCTAAAGCCATCCTCACAGGGCTAACAAGACTTCTGCACAGAAATATAGTTATAATTAAGCATTAATCAGGGTGTACTTTGACCCTCTTCCTTGTAACTGAAAGTCACTAGTCACTAATCATTTGAACCCTCATTGTTCTTTAGACAGAATTTCTGATGTTAGAATCATAAGGTTTTTGTTTAAGAATTGCTTAAGATGTTTTTCAGATCCCAAATTCTAGTGAAACAGCTGATGCTAACCAGTTTGAAGATCACCACAGAGAAACAGGATCAGTATAAGAATACAGATTCTTCATCTCTGTCTCATGACTTCACCCTACATTCTTTGACCAATCAACAATCTCTACACTTCAGCCCACTCCAAAACTTAAAAACCCTAGCCTCAACTTCCTTGTGGAGGTGGATTTGAGGTTTCCTCCCATCTCCTCATTCAGTCACTCTATGATTAAATCTCTTCCTCTGCTGAAACGTGGTATCTGTATATGTTGACTTGTCATTTCACATTGGACAATGAATCTATTAGCTACAGTGCTTGAGTTGAGACTCTCTCAACTTATATAAAAAACAAATAGGAGATGAAATCCTCTCAGTAAGTATGCCTCTCTCTTTTGTTTCCAAAGTGTGACTTAATATGAAATATATTTGGTTTTTGTCCCCAGTTCCTGTTACAGAGTTCTTGAAACCTTTGGAATGTCCTCAGTGATAGGAACGTCTATTATTCATTCATAATGAGGCCCTTTTAATCACATCCGAGTTTATGTTAATGCAGTAACTTGGAATGGGGCCCCTGAGTAGGCTTAGGATTGAACTGGTCACCTGAAAGACCATGCCATTAGAAGGCTGGAACTTTCAGCTCCATCTACCAACTTCTAGGAAGGAGGGTGGGGCTGAAGATCAAGTTCTATAAAAACTCTTGCACGGGAATATTTGAGGAGCTTCCAGGTAGCTGAATACACGTAGGTACTGGGACCATTGTGTGCATAGATAGGTCCTGGAAGTTATGCACCCCCATATCTAGCCCTATCTATTTCCACCTCTGAATTTCATCTGTATCCTCTATAGTAACCTTTTCAATAGACCAGTATATGTAAGAGAAATACTTCCTCGAGTTCTGTAAGCCATCCTAGCAAATTATCTAACCCAAAGAGGGAGGTTGTGGCAACCCTGATTTATATCCATTGGGCAGAAGCACGGTCACAACCTGAGGTTTGGTGTTGGCCTCTGAAGTTGGGACAGTATTGTGGGACTGCACCCTCAATCTGTGGGTCTGACACTATCTCCAGGTAGCTAGTGTCAGAATTGGATTGGATTATAGGACACCCAGTTGGTGTCCGATGAAGAATTACTTGGTGTGTGGGGAAAAAAATCTCACACATCTGGTCACAGAAGCGTTCCATGTTGTGTGTGCAAGTAAAGAAAAAAAGCAGTTTGTTTTTCCTTTACACAAAGGTTCTGAGCAAAGGAAGGAATGGAATGAAATAGAGGGGCCTGGTATGACCTGATATAAATAAAATTCAGGGCAGTTAGTAACATCTTTTTAGGTGGTAACAATTAAAAAGCTTAAATGTGTTTTATTTTTAGATTTGTAACTGGAAAAAAACATTAGATCACAAATATCTACTATTCACTTTCTTTTCATCATTTCCATTGTCTTCCCTTCCCTTCTCATTAAATACCAGTCTCCTTCTAGTTATAGAAGGTTCTCAAAGACCAAAACCTACTTTGAGTCATAGAAGACGGACCAAGACAACCAGACCCATGTGGTGGGGCAATGAAGCTGAGGACCCTGCTTAGAAGGTGGCTGGAAGGTTAGGAGCAGAAGTACAAAACATGACCTACGTCAAGGCAGCATGTAATAACTGTCATAAGTCATGCACAGAGACAAAGCTGTGGGGTTTCAGAAGGGAACAAGGCCACATATTGTGCGATTTAAAATATTGGTGATAGAAAATTCAGTTGTGTCTCAAAGAGCTCAAAATCTAAAATTAGGTAGCATTGGCAGGTATTGGGCAAAGGAGAAAAAAATCACAATACTCTTCTTTGGCATCATCCTGCTGTTTTAATTTTACATTTTTGTTTTTTGAGTATTGCTATTATTTAGTCCTTTCCCTTAAAAGGTAATGGGTTATGCATACATTTTGTTTTATTGATAGATGTAGCTTTTTTTGTAGCAAGAAAGGATTATTTGCAGACACGAAAGTTTTTTTTTTTCATAGCCTTCAAAGTATTGGCCTCAGGCTTGAAATTCACTTTCCCTACCAGAAAAGTGAAATAGGGAACATTTCTTTTAATTTTTTTTATTATTGAAAATGTAAATGTAATCATAATTAACATCATCATACTAGACATTTTGAGCACTTGTTTATGTGTCAAGCCCTGGCCTGGGCCTTCAGTGATAGGATCCTACTTAATCTTCCCATCTTACAGGTGAGAAAACAGAGGCTCAAATTGTTTAATTGGTACAAGTTCTCAAGAGACTTAAACCAGGAATCTCTGGTTTAAGCACATTCAGTAAGGGACTAGTGCTCCCTCGGGTCACACTGGGCTGCCCCCCATCCTGGGTAGTTTTAGGGAAGCCCTTGACTACCCTACTATCCTGATTCTCTCTTTCCTTCCCTACTCCTCTCAAAACTGTTTCCTACTCATTGGTTGATTCTTGGTTCTTGAACTTAGTTGTCTCTCCTCCATTGTACTTAAAGTGAATTTGTTTCATGGCTTTGTTTGTTTGCTTTTGTTTTTTATTTTTGAAAGCAGAGCTTTGATAGACCAAGAGAGAAAGAGGTGGCAAAGACACTAGAAGTCTAGAGGAAGCAGAGTCAAAGGTGCCAATGATAGGAAAAGAGCACAGACGGAAGACTCTGAAGGAAAATTGGTTCTTCCTAATTCTATTGAGGTCAGCTTTGCTCCTGAGTAGAACAATGTTGTCTCCTAGGCCCAGTATTGAACTTAATACTGAGACTTAAGGGATAAAAACAAGAAGAAGAAAAAGGAAGAGAAATTAGCCAGATATGGTGGCATGTACCTGTAGGCCCAGCTACATGGGAGATTGAGGTGAGAGGATTGCTTGAGCCCAGAAGTTAGAGGCTGCCCTGAGCTGTGATCATGCCACAGACTCTGTGACAGAGACAGACTCTGACTCAAAAAAGAAAAAATAAAGGTGAAATGAGCCAATAATTACTTTTTCTGAAGAAATATAAAGTGACATATTTATTTTGTTGTTGTTGTTTTTGGGGGTTTTTTTGAGTTGGAGTCTCACTCTGTTGCCCAGACTGGAGTGCAGTGGTCGCTCCCGGCCACAGCAGCCTCGACCTGCTGGGCTCCGGCGATCCTTCTGCCTCAGCCTTCCAAGTAGCTGGAACTACAGGTGGGCACTACCGCGCCCGGCTAGTTTTTGACTTATTGTAGAGATGAGGTCTCGCCAAGTTGCCCAGGTGGGTCTCGAACCCACGGGCTCAGGCGATTCACTCACCTTGGCCTCCCAAGGCGCGGGATTACAGGCTGAGTCACCGAGCCCGGCTTAAAGTAACATATTTAAACCTATTCAAAATCAACCATATCAAATCTGTCAGGTGACTGAGAATGTTCCAGAATCAATGCTGAAACTTTCCTCCAGTTCATTTTTAGTGTTTGATTTTATTAAAAGAGTAGACTTTGGGCAGGCTCGGTGGCTCAGCCTGTAATCCCAGCACTTTGAGAGGTCGAGGTGAGTGGATTGTCTGAGTGCATGGGTTTAAGACCAGCCAGGGCAACTTGACAAGACCTTATCTCTACAGTAAATCAAAAAATTATCTGGGCATGGTAGTGTGCACCTGTAGTTCAGATTACTTGGAAGACTGAGGTGGAAGGATCACTGGAGCCCAGCAAGTCAATACTTGGGTGGCTGTGAGCATGCCACTGCACTCCAGCCTGGGCAATGGAGTGAGACTCCAACTCAAAAATAAAACAAAAAAAATAGACTTTGAAGAAGAAGGAGGAGGAGGAGGAGGAGAAAGAAGAGGAGAAGGAGAAGGGGAAAGAGAAATCAGAATATTTGAGTCATATGTTTGGAAACTTTGCTTTTTCTTTCAGAAATTGCAAGTTTTGTGGGTTTTTTAACTTTTTTCTGTGTTGATTATCAATTCACATTTCACTAAATAATTAATTACTGGTGTCCATGAAAGAGATAGTTTTAAAGTATGCATTCATTTATTAAATTGAATAGCAGTTGATAGTTGCAAATATATTTGGCAGTCCATAGGTGTATTTGCAGAAATCTACAGAAGAATTTTCCCAAACTTTGAATTACATTAAAACATCTCCTCATGCGTTCAAATGCTCCTCTTGGGGTCTTTGCAGGTATTTTTGTGAAGAATACAAATAAGTGGACATAAATAAAACATTTAAAAACTTATACATCAAGATTGCTATACTTGGTATCTGAACTTGGGGAAAACAGATTGTTTTTATTTGTTGCTTTCTAGGTAGAAGAATATTTGAAACTTCTAAATGTTTTGAAGGTAGTATTAAGGGATTAGTAAAATGAAATTTTAAATTCCATAGATCTAGAAGTATCTTTAGCTAGAGTCACAAAAGTCTTAGGCTAGTTCGAGACAATTGAGGTTTGTCCCTTTTAAAATATACAGTTAAGAGTTGAGTTAATGTCTTCAGGGGATGCTGAGTGATAAAAGCAAATCTTCATCTGTAAGACCAAATTTTTTTTTTTTTTTGAGTTGGAATCTCACTCTGTCACCCAGACTGGAGTGCAGTGGCCGCTCCCAGCTGCTGCAGCCTTGACCTGCTGGGCTCCGGCCATCCTTCCACCTCAGCCTTCCAAATAACTGGAACTATAGGCATGCACTACCATGCCCGGCTAATTTTTGATATATTGTAGAGATGAGGTCTTGCCAAGTTGCCCAGGCGGGTCTCAAACGCGTGGGCTTAGGCAGTCCACTCACCTCAACCTCCCAAAGCGCAGGATTACAGGCTGAGCCACCGAGCCTGGCTAAGACCAAAAATTTTTAATGCATATTTATGACTAACTGTTGCATAAATTCATTGTGGAAATGGAAAATACTGAAGGAAATAAAGAGAATATTTTAAGAGAAGCGTTCACAATTCTACCACCTTTAAGTATTTTGCAGAAATGCCGTAGAAATACACATTTATCTACATAGAGTAATTACATTGGTATCATATTAAATATATAATTATATACCACCTCTTTCCATTTAACATTTTTTATCTTGAGCATTTACCATAATATTAACTCTACATCAAACATATGATTTTGGAGGGGTAAATGAATTATTCTCTTTTGTATGCTCAAAAATTAATATTATTAATACTCCATTGTATGCCTCTTAGGATTTACTTAGTATAAATTAATAACCCATAATGAACCATCTTACAACATTCACTTATCTTTATGTTTGTATATGTGTTTGTGTGTAGACAGACAGAAACAGTTTTCTTAGAATAATGTCTAGTAGAAGGATTACTAGGTCAAAGATGAAGAGTCTTTTTACAATTCAAGTTTGGATCCTAGGTTAGTTTTTCAAAGTCATCAGTGCCAGGAGCTGCTGATTTGTAGCCAGTCTCCTTTGGCAAGGGTAGACCATCATAATGGTCAATTCCAATTTATGATGGGTATTGTCCCAATTGGCAGATACAAGCCTCTGTGAGTTTGGCAGCAATGATTTCCATCCAGGGCTTATTTTACCTCCACCTGCCCAGAGTTCATTATGGACCCTGGAGAAAGGCCCAGCCATCCACAATGAGCTCCTAGTGGGCAGAGGAAACAATGGCAGCTATTGAGATACTGGCTGGATGTGTCAACTTTATGCAGACAACTGTGTCTCTCTTATTCAGTTCACCAGCTGCCCCCTAAATATCCCAGTGAACTACTCACCCCTCAAATGTCCTTCTTATCTGGATGAGGGGTGGGAGGAGGGAGGGAAGAGAGAAGGATAACAAATGTCTGCTAGATGAAGCAATTAATTTCTAGAAAAAATAAAAACTAACACAGAAAGAGGGTCTGTAGAAAATGTGATAATCTATTTTTGGCAAAACATGAATATCTATAGATAAATTGCTCTGTCTACATCACATTCAGATTTTACCACCTGTGAGTTTAATTGAGTCAGTACCTACATACCAATTTAGGTAATCTGCTCATTTATAAAGTTGGGACTGCCTGTGATTCATTCTTACAACAAGGGGGAGTTGGTTTTCTTCTGGTTTTCAAAAATGGTTATCTTACTTTAGGCTCGTTTTAAGTTTAAAGGAGGGCAATGACCTAGGGTCGTTGGTCACTATGTGCATACATCTGTTTTCCTCTGGGTCAAAAGTCAATGTAGTCTCTCTGTTTTCAATTATTACATTATTCTCAGGGCTGGAGGAAGCCCCTGCTTTGGCAGCTGTCGGTCTATCCCCAAACAGCAGCTCTGAAATGGCATCTGATGCAGGATTCAGGTACACACAGCGACATACAGCTACCACCTGGGGAAAGGATGTGTTTGGGGGTGAAGCAGCTGTTAATATCTATGAAAAAAAAAAGAAAATCAGACAATAATAATTACAATTGCACTCAGAACTTGCAAGGGAAGGCACTGTTTCACTACAGTAAGACAGACCCCATGTGGACTCACAGTACACCTCTCTCTATGGTTCATGTTGGAAGGTAATGGGTTCTGGCTGTGGACGCCTAAAGAGACAGCTGGTGTCTCCTTCATCTCTCTCTATCCTCCGAGTCCAGCACTTGGCCTAGCCCACACTGCGATTGTGAATTAATGGGAGAGGGTCTTAAAATGATAAATATTTCTCATGATACTCAGATCTGTACTAGGAAAAATGACCTTAAAAAAGTGCCTTCACCAACTAATTCTGACTATCCTGCACCTGAACCAGACTCCTGACTCCTGCAGCCAGTTCTGTGCCTACAAATGACTATGTATATGAAAATGAAGGTGAGAAGATAGTTTTTAAAAAATATGCCCATTCCAGGTAATCTCTCAGGAGAGATTTTCTCTTATCCATTCTCACTGAATCAAGGGATAGCTGTGGGCCATGAGAGACATTTTCTTTTTTACCTTTTAGCAAGTGAATGACCAAATCACCCAGGACAGATGAGGTTGTTTCCTTGCTTCTTAAAGATCCCCATAATAATTTCAACTAGGTGGCAAGCATGGAAGAAAATGGCTTCTCCAACGCACTGCAGGTATTACTCTCAGTATTGTCTGTGATAGAAAAAAATGTAAAACAGCCTAAGTATCTGTAAAAAAGGGAATAGTTGAACAAACTATTTAGATTCATATTCTGGACTACTTTGCAAAAGGTAGCTCAATATAAACTGACATAGATCACCATGATGCATATTTTTGAAATGAAAAATGGTAAGAATAGAATAATATGTATAGCATGATAGCATCTATCATGTATCACCAGACATATGTACTGGTGGTGTGTGTGTGGGGGGGTATGTCCATGCTGTGTGTGTGTAAGAAAAAGGTCTGGAAAAGCACAAAGCAGATCGGTTAGTGTTTTGTACATTGTTTGAAAGGGAAATTTGGAGTTGTAGCAGAGGGTGTGGTCTAGGAGCACTTCCACTTTATTTGTAATGCTTAAAATTTGGGTTGCTAGTATTTATTTTTAATATATTCCATTTATTTATTACTCTTAATTTACTTTTTATATTGCTTTAAAATGTACTACTTTACCATAGTATTTATTTATTTGTTACTTATGTACTTGTTTATTACTTACGTATTATCTATTTATTTATTTCTTTTCATTGAAATTTTATTGAGACTATCTTTCTCTGTCACTGAGACTGGAGTGCAGTGGCTCAATCTTAGTTCACTGCAGCCTTGAGTTTCTGCGTTTAAGAGATACTCTAACCTCAGCCTCCTGAGTGGCTAGGACTGCAAGTGCACAACACCATGCTGGGTTAACTTTTTTTTTTTTTGGTAGTGATGTCTCACTATACCTCCCAGGCTGGTCTTCAACTCTTAGGTTCAAGTGGTCTTTCTGCCAAAACAACTGGGGTTGCAGGCATGAGTCACTGTGTCCTGCATACTTATGTATTTTTCTTTTTTTGAGTTGTAGTCTCACTCTATCACCCAGGTTGGAGTGCAGTGGCACCCTCATACCACCCCAGCATTGACCTGCTGGGCTCTGGCAATCCTTCCACCTCAGCCTTCCAAGTAGTCGGAACTACAGGTATGCACTACCACGTAGGTTAATTTTTAATTTTTTATTGTAGAGACGAGGTCTTGCCAAGTTTCCTGAGCTGGTCTAGAACCCGCAGGCTCAGACCATCCACTCGCCTTGGCCTCATGAAGTGCTGGGATTACAGGTTGAGCCACTGAGTTCAGCCTACTTATGTATTTTTAAGAAGTAAGAGTAAAACTCTAAAGCAAGGACTACAGCACACATGCTGCCATAGATATTGTTACATGGTCATGGGGTTCTCCTCTAGCCCTCTATTCCAGAGTTTGCTGCATCCTTGATCACAGACCTTCTTCTTTTTGTCAGGCTGAAATCATTCCCATTTTATCTTGAACTTATATTTATTTTTTCTGGTTCAGCCCTCCTGTTGGGCATTTTGAAAATTCAATGAACATGGTCAGTGTTTCCTGCCTCTTGCCAGACCTCTGACAAGCCTGCTTTGCATTCTGCATGCTTCCCTTTCTCCCTGAATGGGGAAAAGGTTCTGGGCTTCTGGTCTCGCTGTGTTCACTTGTGAGCATGCACGTCAGCTCCCTGCTCGGTAAACATGAGCACTCACGGACAGGGCCTGTCCACATCTTATCAATAGAATACAGGAGCGGTCCCTGTTGGCTTAGGGGGAAAAATTAAGATTCATTTTTCCTTTTAATAGTGATTGACCCAGGGAAAAATGTCCACATGGAATGTGAGCTGTCAAGCAATTCTGTGGACAATTAGTTCTCTGCAGGCTGTTGCATATCAATACCTATCTGCAAACTCAGAGATTTAACAACTAAAGCCAAACATACTTATCTAACCACAGTGGGAAAAAATGTTCACAGTAGATTATGTTAACTGTCGATCCAAGTTCTTTTTAACACATGAAAACAGCTGTCTTATTTTTCTCACAAGTCAGCAACCTGCAGAATTCTATTACCTGAGTGAAATTTAACATAATTTAAAAAAAATTCATGAGCTTTATGATGAGAGACAAATAGAAACAAGATTCCATTCCAGGTTTGGTGGGGAGAGGTGAGAGCAGAATGAATCTATGGGAAATTATTCACAAAGAAGGGAAGCTGCCCCAGTTTGTAATTTCATTCTTTTGGCCCTGTTTGATTTCTCACATCAAATAATGATGTTAACCTCACCCCCATGCCTATCCATTGGACCCTAGCAGGAAGCTACAATGATAGTTGTCACCAAGTTCTGGAAACTTTGTCTCCTTGGGTAAGTCCTAATATTTAAAAAATATGTTTCTGGCCAGGTATGGTAGCTCATGCCTGTAATATCAGCATTTTGGGGAGGCTGAGGTGAGAGGATCACTTGAGTCCAGGAGTTTGAGACCAACTGGGCAACATATCAACATCCTTTCTCCACAAAAAGTAAAAAATAAATAACCTGGCATGGTGCAGGCCTACAGTCCCAGCTATTTGGGGGCTATGATTGTACCACTGTACTCGAGTCTAGGTGACAGAGTATTTATTTTAGCAAACTTGTTTCTACACAAATTGATGAAAATCCTATGCTGAACAGAATGCAGACCCAGCGAATAACAGCAGATACAAGAGTCCTTGAGAACAGAGTTTTCACTCTCCTAACCCCTCTGCCTTGGATCTGCCGGATGGAGATCTTCATCTAACCCATTGGCCTCTGCCAGTCGCAAGTCCATATATCTCCAATGGAAGCTTCACTCTCCTAGTGCCCTGGCTGGATCCATTTCCTCTTTCTTGCTGTGAGAGCCAAGTCCACCTCCAGACTGAGATATGCAGTGTCACCACTCTCAGATCCAAATGGAGAGATTCCTGAATGCGATCAGTCCCTTTACCCTCAGGTCTTCCGACATCCCAAGGTGGCCTTGAAAAGTCACAAGCCCACCTCTTCCCAAGTCAAGGTTGTCTGAACTCTCGGGCCTGCCTGTGCCCGTGATTTTTTTCAGCACCCTAGAATTGCTTGTTGGGTCAAGTCACTCACCTTGTTGGTTGAAAATATTTTGATTATTTTCCTGCGCTGTTTAAGATAACCGCATTATAAACATGTAGCTGATTCTTAGTGTGTCCCGATATTCCTGTGAAACTCTACATCTAAAAGGAGAGTTGAGAATGTCAAGCTTAGTACTTCTTGGACGTGAGATGGGCAAGCTGTGCAGCCCATTGACATTGGCTCTGTGTGGAAGTCTTGTCCACAGTGTGGCGGGATCAGAAGCTGTGGCGGGATCAGACTCTGTGTCCTGTCACCTTGCTGTAGTTACTGTTAAAAAGCACACACTATACTTATCCAGGGACCTCCCCCCAGGTTTTCCTGCTTCTCCTCTCTTGTTGTCTCACCCACATCTTTACCCAGTTCCCTTTTGTTGCGTACAGAATAATATTAAAATTATACAGACCTACCTCAGAGATCTTGTGGGTTTGGTTTCAGCCACTACAATAAAGCGAATATCACAATAAAGTGAGTCACAGAAACTTTTGCTTTCCCAGTGCAAATAAAAGCTATATTTACATGGTACTGTAGTCTGTTAAGTGTGCAGTAACATTATGTCTAAAACATAGTGTATATACCTTGATTAAAAAAAATGCTTGCTGAAAGTGCTACTGGTCATCTAAAGCTTCATTAGTTGTAATTTTTGCTGGTGGAGAGTCTTGCCTCAGTGTAGATGATGGATGACTGATCAGGGTGGTGGTTTCTGAGGGCTAGAGTGGCTGTGGCAATTCCTTAAATTAAAACAACAAAGAAATTTACTTCATTGATTGACTCTTCTTTTCGAGAAGGATTTCTCTATAATGCGGTATAGTTTGATAGCATATCACCACAATGGAACTTCTTTCTTAGAGTCAATCCTCTCAAACCCTACTGCTGCTTTATCAACTAAGTTTGTGGAATATTCTAAATTCTTTGTTGTTGCTTTTACAATGTTAACAGTGTCTTCACTGTGGAGTGAATTCCATCTCAAGAGATCACTTACTTTGCTCATCCATAAGAAGCAACTCCTCATTCGTTCAAGTTTTCTCATGAGATTGTAGCAATTCAGTCACATCTGTAAGCTCCACGTCTAATTCTAGTTCTCTGCTATTTCTACCACATCTGCAGTTACTACCTCCACTGAAGTCTTGAACCTTTACAAAGTCACCCATGAGGAATGGAATAAAATTATTCCAAACTCCAATTCATGTTGATTTTGGGGGTGGATGAGTTGGAGACACTCACTCTGTTGCCCAGGCTGTAGTACAGTGCCACACTCATGGCCACCCCAGCGTTGACCTGCTGGGCTCCAGCGACACTTCCACCTAAGCTTTCCAAGTAGCCAGAACTACAGGCCTACCATGCCTGGCTAATTTTTTTAAAAATTTATTGTACAGAGGAGGTCTCACCAAGTTTCCTGGGCTGATCTTGAACTCACGAACTCAGGTAATCCACTTGCCTCGGTCTCCCAAAGTGCTGGGATTACAGGCTGAGCCACCGAGCCTGGCCAATGTTGATATTTGGACCTTAAGAATCATAAATATTCTTAATGGAATGTAGAATGATGAATTATTTTCATAAGGTTTTCAATTTATTTTGCTCATATCTATCAGAGGAATCACTGTCTATGAAGTCTACGGCCTTACAAAATGTATTTCTTAAATAATAAGACTTCAAAGTGAAATTCCTCCTTGAACCGTAGGCTGCAAATGGGTGTTGTGTTAACAGGCATGAAGAAAACAATCTGCTTGTACATGTGCACTGGAGCTCTTCTGTAGGCAGGTATATTGTTGATGAACAGTAATACTTTGAAAGAAATCTTTTTTTTTTTTTTCTGAGCAGTAGATCTCACCAGTGGGCCTAAAATATTCAGTAAACAATGCTATAAACAGACTTATTGTCATCTAGGCTTTGTTGCTCTATTTCTAGAGCACAGGCGGAGTAGATTTAGCATAATTCTTCAGGGCCCTAGGATTTTCAGAAAGGTAAATGCCTATTGCCTTCAGCTCACTGTTACTAGCTGCATTAGCCCCTAATAAAAGAGTCAGCCTGTCCTTTGAAGTTTTGAAGTCAGGCATTGTCTTCTCCTCTCTAGCTATAAAAGTCTTAGGTGGTTTCTTCTTCCAATATACTGCTGTTTCATTTGCATTGAAAATCTGTTGTTTAAGCTGGGCTCCGGTGACTCAGCCTGTAATCCCACGCCTTGGGAGGCTGCGGTGAGTGGTTTGCCTGAGCCCGCGGGTTCGAGACCCTCCTGGGCAACTTGGTGAGACCTCATCTCTACAATAAGTCAAAAATTAGCCGGGCATGGTAGCGCGTGCCTGTAGTTCCAGCTATTGGAAGGCTGAGGCAGAAGGATCACTGGAGCCCAGCAGGTCGAGGCTGCGGTGGTTGGGAGCGGCCGCTGCACTCCAGTCTGGGCGACAGAGTAAGACTCCAACTCAAAAAAAAAAAAAAAAGAAAAAAAAAAAGAAAAGAAAATCTGTTGTTTAATGTAGCCACCTTCAATAATGCTCTTAGCTTGATCTTCTGGATAACTCCCTACAGCTCCTCTATCAGCACTTGCTACTTCACCTTGCACTTCTTTCCTTCAGCCTCATAAACCAACTTCTGCTAGCTTCCTTGCCTCTCTCAGCCTTCAAAGAATTAAAGAGAGGTAGGGCCTTGCTCTGGGTTAGGCTTTATCTTAAGGGAAGGTTGTGGTTGGTTGTATTTTCTATCCAGACTACTCAAACTTTCTCCATATCAGCCATAAGACTATTTCACTTTCTTACCATTTGTGAGCTCACTGGAGTAGT
The DNA here is from genome assembly GCF_000164805.1 of Carlito syrichta. NCBI lineage: Eukaryota > Metazoa > Chordata > Mammalia > Primates > Tarsiidae > Carlito > Carlito syrichta. The sequence continues at coordinate 191,100 of NW_007252901.1, read as the reverse complement.
CAACTTTTAATATTCTTCAGGAACTTGTCCTTTGCATTCACAGCTTTCTAACTGTTTGTTGCAATGGGACTAGTTTTTGTCTTATGTCAGCTTTCAATATGCCTTCCTCACTGAGCAGAAGCATTTCTAGTTTTTTTTGGGGGGGGGTTGTTGTTGTTTTGGTTTTGGTTTTTTAGAGAAAGGCTCTTGCATGGCACTATTGTGGATCACTGCAACCTCGAATTCCTGGTCTCAAGCAATTCTCTCCCCTCAGTGCTGGGATTACAGGTGTGAGCCACTGTGCCTGACCTCATTTCTAGTTTTTTTGTTTTGTTTTTAATTTAAAATGAGAGACGTGCAAATCTTCCTTTCCCGTGAACACTTAGAGGCCATTGCAGGTATGTTAATTGGCCTAATTTAAATAATGTTGTGTCTCAGGAAATAAGGAGCTCTGAGGAGAAGAAGAAAGGGAAATGGTTGGTCAGTGGAGCAGTCAGAATACACGTGACTTTTATTGATTAAGCTTGACATCATATATGGGTAAAAAATTTATGGTGCCTTAAAACAATTACAATGGCAATGTCAAAGATCACTGATCACAGATCACTATAAAAGACATAATAATAATAATAATAATAGCATTAGAAATATTATGAGAATTGCCAAAATGTGACTCAGAGATATAAAGCAAGCACATGCTGTTGGAAAAATTAAGTCAATAAACTTGCTAGATATAGTATTACCACAAACCTTCATTTTGTAAAAAAAACACAATATATGCAGAATGCAATAAGGTGAAGTTCAGTAAAACGAGGTGTGTCTGTACCTAATTTTAGTATACAAAGATTCTTTATGAAAATCTGCCTTGCCACCTGTTGTGGGTTGAATTATGTCCTCCAAAAAGATATGTTCAGGCCCTAATCCCCTATACCTGTGAATGTGGCCTTATTTGGAAATAGGGTCTTTGCAGCTGTGATTAGTTAAGATGAGGTCACACTGAAGTAGTGTAGGCTTTTAAACCAACATGGCTGGTGACCTTGTAAGAAAAGTAGGAGAAGCTTGGTGGCTCAGCCTGTAATCTGTTATTACACTTAAGTTCTAACATGACAACTATGCATGTAATCTAACATGACAACTATGCAGTCTTTTCTCATAGATTTTAAATGCTTATGGTCAATATTGAGTTCAGGAGAAATCAGGAGTGTGAGTGTAACAAGGGTCTGGTGCTTCAGAAGTAGGGTGTTGTCAAAAGAAGCCTATCTAGTCATATTATCTAAGAGTGGAATCTCTGGTATCCAGTCTGTAGGAAACACTCATATTAGGTAGCTGGTCACAATCCTACCTTTGGGTATTCTGGCAGAGTCCATGGTCTAGCATTAGGGCTTCAACCTTATGCATCAGATATTTCTGACTATAGTTGAGTTGGAAAAAAATTGGAATACATTTCATTTCTGTTCTTAGTTTTTCTCTTTTGCTCTTTTCAACTCTCCATAGACTCTCTCACTTTCTCTGAGTTGCATTCAAAGAAGTGCTGTGGTTTCTTAAGTCCCCCACCCCCACCATCATATTTGTAATGCTCGTGGTTCTTAGGAAGCATCTATAATCATGTATAGAAAGAAAGAACTGAATGAATGAGTGAGAAAGGGAGTGAGTGAATGGAAGATTTTAAACCCTAAATTGATTTGCTGAAGCTTCCTAATTTAGCATCCTTCACAGGGCAACAGAGCAGGAAGAGAAGGTGCCTTGATGGGTGGTGCTGTCAGACACCCGAGAAGGAAGAGCAACTCTCCCTCACTCAGCGAGAACAGCTGCTAACTGTTTGGTTAAGGAAGACATCTTTTCAGAAATTGTGAAGGATTTTATGGGTATTAAGTTATGGATTTTTTACACATTTGCATATTTTTAGTTTAGTCTTTTTTTTTTCTAGGCTAGATCGGTGGCATTTGTGGAACTAATCGGAAAGAAAATTTCTGATATTTAATCCTGTCAGCCTTCTCCCACATGGCTGCTTTTCAGAGGGATTAGAACTTTCTCCAGTTTGTGGAGAGTACACACTTCCACTTCACTTCTAAGACACCTTCAAACTTTGAGTTGTGATTCTATCTGACCACCCTGGACAAAACTGGGTACAATGCCTTTGTATCCAACCTTGTTATCCTATTTCAGACTGTGTGGTCTGTTTCTGAGCTACATGAAAATGATTGTTTATACGTGCATACACACAGAAGCATGCACAAACATTGTTGCTTCTTTCTGTGGGGAAATGATAAGTAAATGGAAGGCAGGTATATTTTATCATTTAATTCACCTGATTGAATTAACGATTCTGCATGTACCACTGGCTCATTCCAGAAGATGTCTGAGCACCAGGAAGTGAACTCTGTTACAGCACAAGGCAGTAGCAAGGCTGTGCAACAGAGCAGCCAAAAATGTTTAGTGTTGCATTTGTTGCTGATTTTGAAAACAAACAAATGTGCATTGACGTAAAGTGATCTAAAAATTCAGTTCAGGCATACTGACTTTTTCACACTTAAGCATCAGAGAGTAGCTGAGAAATGAAAGATTCAACCAATAATGGATATGTGCCAGCCCGTGATTGTAATGCACATTGGAAGGCTTTTCTTCTCAAGTGTGTATCTCAGTTTTTAACATGAAGACAGCACTGTGATTGGTGCTTTGACTGTTGCAAGGAGAGTGGGTGGACATGAATGCTTGCACTTCAGTACAATTTCTTTTTTCTCCATCCTCTTTGCTTTGTTAGGATGCACACAGAGAGATCTCTGTATCTGAAATCGATCCTCATAACCTTTGTACTTCATCAGACCTCAGGCAGGGACATTTCCTAATCCGGTGTAGCCCAAATGTCAGGGTAAATCATACCTGATGGAAAATTTGAGAAGCCACTGTTTGGTGCAGACCTTCCAAATAAAGCTATTACTTTTTGACAAATGAATTATTCTAGGAAGTCCCAATTTTTTAGGACTGGTGACCCTCTATTATTAGAGTTGTGCTATTCTCAACTCTCCTTACCTTTTAGAAGCTTATACTTTCGACACATGAACTAGAATGTCAAGATAATTAACATTATTGTTATCTCTTGAGGTAGTTTACAAAAATGTGTTCTCTGTGTTACAATCATTAGAATCCTTTCATCCTGGGGTAACATCAGGGTGGTGATGTGCTGATCTGTCATCTTTTTGTAGTGTTGGAAGAGCTGCCAATCCATAAAACTGGGTATTATTTAACACAGGTGCTTCTTTGTATATACACCAAACAGTATGGTCCCCTAATAACAGGCAATTGTTATTTAATGCACTGAACTAAACAGAGTAATTATAGGTTCTGAGGAACAGACCACTGTGGATTGAAGCTGCCTCAGTTCGGGCTTTCTTTGCATGAAAGTGATTTAATTAAATCCATAATGGCAAAGAATTCACAAGAAACTAAGAAAGCAATACATTGATATTCTTTCTGGGGGTGCATTGGTTGATTGTTTTTGTTTTTGTAAAGTGATACAAGGAAATGTTGAAAAGTCTATAAATACTTCATAGAGGTATTTATTTCCCTCTGAAAGTGGCAGTTCCCACTATGTGATACCGTAGTGTTTTCTGTTTTTTGTTTTTTGCTTTTGCAGAGATGGGGCACAGCACCTTTTTCCAGTTTTCAGGGTCTGGAAGATGGCTTTCTTATGTTGGTGTCCTAACAAATGCTGATTATAATCATCTTGGGTAACTTCAGTAACTATAAGCTATAAAATAAAACAAGATTTCCACTGTTTGCATTTTCGTAATGGAAAATAGTTTAAAAGCAGTGTATTTCACCCAGATTTTTAACTCATTACAGTTTTATAAGCTTACGAGAACATCATTTTCATTGAAAGGTTATAAACATCATTCTTATTTCTTGAGCCATATGGAAGTCATGATTAAATAAACTGAGAAAACACATAACAGTACCTACAAAATTGTTTTTATTGTATTTGATACATTAAAAAAGAAAGAGGATATTTTAAGATTGAGACTAGTGATGACTTCCTTCTGGAGTCTCCTGCTAGTGTGTGTTTATCAAATGCCAACCAACGAAGCAAATCTACGAATCAATCATTTTAGTGGGGAAAAAAGTGGGTCAAACCAATTGTTTGATTTTATATAGCTAAAATGATTGGTTAAATGACCTAATTTTTCTGGCCAACAGGTTGTCATGATGTCTTGTAGCTGTCGTCCAGATTAGTTTTAGGGGCTAAGAAGACAAAATGGAAAGGACTATCTGATTATTATCTTTATTTTTTCTCTTTTTAGTATCATTTTACTTGTTTTTCACTCTATGGAGGGCAATGTGATTTTCCCAAGCTCAAGAGGAAAGAGTTTCCTGCCAACTCTCATCCACATCAAGATGAGAATAGAGAAAAAAGTAAAATAATCCCACTTTGTAGATTCATGAATTCTGCTTTTTGCTTGGAGTGTGATCTAAATACCTATTAAATGTTCTCATTGAACATTTAATATTGGGTTACATAAAACTGAAATTCAAGAGAATATGGAAGTACTGTTCCTTTTTTTTTTTTCTTTTGACAAGGTCTTGCTGTCTCACCCAGGCTTGAGTGCAGTGTTGTGATCATGGTTCACTGCAGCCTAGAACTCCTGGAATTATGGAATCTTCCTGCCTCGGTGTCCTGAGTAGCTGATACTACAGTCACATACCACCACACTTGGTCAAATTTTCTTTATTTTTAGATGGGAGGGGGTCTCACTATGTTCCCCAAGCTGCTTTCAGACTCCTGCATTTAGCAATGCTTCCACCTTGACCTCCCAAAGTGCTAGGATTACAAGTGTGAGCCACTGCACCTGGCAAGAAGTACTTTGTTCCATTTTTTTTTGAATTGGAGTCTCACTCCATCACCCATGCTGGAGTGCACTGGCACACTCACAGCCACCCCAGCATCGACCTGCTGATCTCTGGAGATCCTTCTGCCTCAGCCTTCCAAGTAACCTGAATTACTTAGGCGCGCACTTCCACACCCGACTAATTTTTAAAAAATTTATTGTAGAGACAAGGTCTCGCCAAGTTGCCCGAGCTGGTCTTGAACTCATGGGCTCAGGCAATCCACTCACCTCGGCCTCTCAAAGTGCTGGGATTACAGGGTGAGCCACCAAGCCTGGACCTGTTCCATTCTTAAAGCTGTGACATGGAGTCCCAGATTGATTCTGCAGGTGATCACATCTTAAGAGCTTCTTATGTGACCCTGGTAGGTTTCTGATTAGTCTGATTGCGTGGCAGGCAGAAGCAAGGTCTCAGTAAAGCATGCCTAAGTAAAGCATGCCTCAGTAAAGCCTAAGTAAAGCATGCATTGAGGCTCATGGAAGAACATTTCCAAGGACACCATAATACCTGTCACTCTACTATCAAGCACCCAAGTTCTGAAGGGCTTGAACAGCAGTTCTAGGAAGAGCTAGAAGAGCTGCATGTCAAAGAAAAAGGCTATTTTCCTAAGACCCCTAAAACACTCACCAAAAGTTATGCTTGTGTAGCCTTCATAATAGCATAGCACCAGTATGGAGAGTGGATGTTTCCTTCCTTTACATTTATCATTGGGGCATGACAAAGCTCCAGTAACAGTGCCTTTGTTATGTTGCCAAAGAAGTACATTGTGAGCACCTTTATTTAGATGCATTTCTATTGACCATCTCAGTCTTTGGTACCATCTCAGAAGCCTCATGGTGGTAGTGGTGCCTTTAGGTATTGGTGAAAGTATCAGTCCCACTGGCAGGCATCACCACAGTCTGGTAGTTTTTTTGTGTGTGCAGCCACCAGTGGCATATTGACAAAATACCACAGAGAGCTGGGTATGATGGCATGTGCCTGTATTCCCAGCTACTCAAGAGGATGAGGCAGGAGGATCTTTTGAGCCCAGGAGTTCGAGTCTGCAGTGATCTATGATTGTGACACTGTACTTCAGCCTGGGCAGAAGATCAAGTCTCTGTGAAAAAGAAAAAAAAAAGCCAGAGGAAAGGACAATGGTAGGTGCCACACAGTAACTTCGAGAGCTCAAGCATCCAGGAAATAACCTCTGGTGTTCCATGGAACACCAAGGAACATGAGGATTTGAGGGAACTGGTCATTCTGTGGTTATTGTATGGTCAGAAGAGAGTAGAGACAGAGGAATGCAGTTTGGCAGCAATCAGAGTGACCTTGTTGTTGTTCCCAGGCTGGTGTGACCTCCTGGAACATGGGCTGTGAATTTCTTGTCTCCCAATCTAAAAGCAAGAATTGCTTTTTGAAAATTTGAAAAGAAACTCTTTTAGTGTGGAGTTGCTGTCAAAACTGTGTTATCTTGTCAACCAGGGTGTCAATTAAACTGGGCTTGAAGAAGCATGTTCGTAGATCCCCGCTATGCGTGGTGTCTTGGAATTTCGGGCAGCAATCTTCCACATACAGTACACACAGCATTTCTGTCACAATGTGAGAATGGGAATCATATGCTCTGCCTTCCTGAGGGGGAGAAAAAGATTCTTTAATGTTTTCCAGAAATGACACTGTTTTTCATTATCTGGTACGTTTCACGTCTGTCGTTCAGCTCAATACGTTGGATTTGTGTTCCAGTGGTTGTCTCCACAGGCTGCAGTGGGGTACCAGCATTTTACTCTGCTGCAAGTTTGGAAAGTACATATCCATTTATCTTGAGGAAAGAGAATGAGCCTAAATTCTTCTCTGTCTTTCAACCTTACTCTCTGTCGTCTCATTTATGATGTGACAAGTGTGTTTGTGTGGTCTTGAAAACATATCTCCAGAAATACAAAATTACCATTGAAAGAATGGACATACCCAAGGTGTCATAAGCATTTTCGTTGCCATAATTTTCTGTTTAAAAATCAGCTTGGTTCTTGAAAGGATTTTGCAAAATATAATCTCACAGTACATTTCAAGACAGAAGGAGACCATATGGTCTATCCAAGTCCGTCCACCTGTCTGTCTAATGTTTGTATCATGGAATTTTTTTTCTTCCTTGTCTGGCTTTTCTTTGTGTATACTCACAGTTGCATGTTTCATTGTTGCCTTTGGTAGACCATTTCACATATTAATTATCTTCTGCATAAAGAAGTTGGGTACTTTTTTTCCTCTTAAAAGCTGAAGGGGAAAAGGCTGACTATGACTAACTTGAATCTTATAATAGCAGGTGGGCAGTTAATTGGGAAATGAAAGCAACCTAACACTAATTTGCAGAAGTGTTCAGATTTCGTGAGTAATTGCCATGTAAAAGGTAACTTGGCGGCAGGCTCAGTGAAGCTGAACAGCAGACAGCATCTAAATATGGCTGTGGCATTTCTGACATATGTTCCTTGCCTAGAGGTACAGCGAAAGGGGTTGTTCCTGGATGTAAACTTTGAATCAAGAGACCATAGGACATTAAAAAAGAGAGAGTAAAAGCCAATGGGGCTGAGTGTTTTCAGTGGAGTCAGATATTCTCTGAGTCGAAGTGACTTCTCATCACAGAGGCAGAGGTGTTGCAATTGCCGCATTTGGCTGAGTGCAGGTATAGAAATTGTCTGTATTTTAACCTCTTGAGCTATGAGAATGCCTGACAATCGGTTCTCAATACAGAGAAGCTTGTTTGATTGAAATAGGGTAGGCGTGGGCCTTCCAGCCCATCTCGCAGGGTATGTTCAAACTGAAACTTTTGTGCAACTTGTTGCTCTAGCCCAGCCCCAGATTCTAAGGTGAAAGATAAACAGGAAGTTGACTTCTGACTTCCTTCTACATGTCTTGCTCTCTCTATTCTCTACACGTCTCCCCCAGTTTTAATCCTGGATATTTAAGTCATCTTCCTTCCGAGTAAAACTGCATAACTGATTCTTAATCCTGAGCAAGACCAGAAACCAGGAAGAGTTTTACTGACTCCTATGTCAAAGGTTGCCGTATGTGCAAGAGAACCTACACAATTAACCAGGGGATCTTGGATTATGGCCCAGGGATAGGAATCTTTTAGATGGGGCATCTACTTAAATTTTTTTGGACAAAAGACCCAGCAGCTTCGGGGCCCATATTGTCAGATGTCCCAGAGGCATATTTCAATCCATAGACATCTCCCTGAAGGTAAAGAGACAGAGATCATTACCAACTGTGCCCTATAAACAACTGCTGCCTTTGGCTGGTGATACAGCCCCAAATTCTGCCATATGGTGCTGAGGCTCCTGACCAAGTCATAGCCAAGAGAGGGCACAGCAAGCCTCAAGAAAAGGTTCTCTTAAGGGAGGCAGGGAGGTGGTCACTAAGACTCAGTGAACGCATGAGGATTGAGAAAATGAACTTTAATGGGGCAATCACAATGTTAATGCTGGTTCCCCAAGTCCCTAAGAAAAAATTCAGAAAAGGTCTCTACCGTTTGTGAATTGTGAAATAAACACATCTCCATGGGGGTGTGTGGGTGTGTGTATATATTAATATTCCAGGGGTGGGGGCAATATTGCCACCGATGATTTTTGAAGCATTTGCAATTCCTACCCGACTCTGACTCATCTGTGCTGCAAATCTTTAAAAGCTGCCAGATTCCTTTTGAAATAAATGTTTCTTCCCGTTACCTTTCAAAGTCAGCTCTCCCAAGTTTAGCCAAGAACTGTATTTCAATGTGTTAATATCACTTAATAAGAGGAAGAGGAAGTGTTCCTCTCTGAGTGGGGGCCAAAGGGGGCCAGGAGAGTAACGGCAGCCACCTTAGCAAGGAAATGTGCCTGATGACTTCGCTGGGGCTTTTGTATCTTCCCCATTTGCCAACAATTTACTAAGTGCCTGTGCTAAACTGCATCGTTTTCTGCTCCCATTGTTCTATGTAACTGAAACAAGCCAGCATAGCATTGTCATCTAAGTCAATAATGGTCACAAAAGCATTTTCTCTCCTTCTGCAGCAGGCTGTCTGCAAAACATAAAGAGGGTAGTGATGCACCCAAGCAAATTACCCTCTAAACTCATTTAAATAACGTTTTCCCCTCATCTATGCAAAACTCAGATGAATATTTACAACATCCAGGAATAGGTGCCATAGGAAAGAAAAAAAAAAAAAACCAGCCCAACCCTGCAAGTGTAATCATTCTCAAAATGCTCCCCAAACAAAGTGTTCTAGCCGCCGTTGCCCGGCAACAATCCCGCTGTAGTATTCTGCCTGGGTACATGTAAAGTGGAGGTAGCTTTGCTGCTCAGAGTGTGCACAATCATCAGAACGGCAGAGATGGAAAGCAAGATGTGAGGAGGTTAAAAGTCAGGGTCAGAAGTTCAGGCTGCTGCGACCCTCAAATCAATTTCAAGCACTGTATGTGACATTTTTCTGTGTTCCATCGCTTGATGTTAGTCTTGCAATGAACCACCTAATCAGACTTCAGGGATCATGGGACCTTGGGGTTTCGGTAGGGTCAGGTCAATTTCTACCCACCATTGTACTGTCACCAAGAGGCAAACCATTACCTAGGCTTTTGAGAACCTCAAAGCTGCCACGCTCCGAAGGGAGAGAGAGAGGATGAAGTTCCGGGGGCTTCTGTGCTGCTGGGCCAGCCCTGACACAGATTGCCTTGTGGCTTCAGCTGGACCCAGTACAGCCAGTTTCCTGCAGTGGCAACTCCTTTAGAGAAAGCCTGTTTCCCAAGATGGGCATCTCTCCCAAGGCATTCTTCAAAGGTACAGGGATCATTTCTTAATTCATTTTTCCAACAGAGGTCTATATAAAGAAGAGTAAGAGGAGGTAATCTCATAAAACAATGCATCTCCATATGCCTTTAATCACTAATCTGAATAAAGTTATGGAACCATGTATGCAATGTACTCAGGTCATCTCAGACCTGGTCACATAAGACCTTTTATTATACTTCAAGATATTTTGTAGATGGTATGGTAGACCCAAACAACAGATGACTTAATTTTTAATTGATGTTCCTATTTATTGGCTATTAATTTTGGTACAATTATGGAATTTTGTTCAATACAACTCACAGTTATTTAGGGGAAGGAAGTTCTCATAATTGCTTAATCTATGACTGATCTGAGCAAAGTACTGATAATATACTTGCAAACTTTTATATAAAATTTCCCCAATTATTTATGTGATTATGATACCTCTCCTGCTCAGAACTCTTTAGTGAGTCCCCATCCCTCAGAGCAATATTTAAACCCCTAGTTTAACAATTTTCAACTTTCCAATAGAGCCCTGAATTACCTTGCTAAGGCTCACCTTCCACTACTCCCCTTGGTGAAACCAAAGGTGCAGCTTGATAGAGTAGAAGCTGCCCAGCAGGGAGTAAGGGCATCTGCCCTTTAGTCTCAGCTTGCTCTTAATCAACTGCATGACTGTGGGCAAGTGCTTTAACTTCTCTTGGTCCTCCTCTCCTAACAAATGCATTAAAAGAATGAGACCAGGTGATTTCTTTGCTCTCACACATGTAGACTCTGGCTCCTCTGAAGGGTTTTACACTGTTGACTACACTCTCATTTCAGAAACTTTCTTCTCTTGGTTTTTATGATGTTGCTTTCTCTTGGTTTCTTTCTACTTTTCTATTGCTGCTTTTCTGTTTTTCGTGTAGCACTTCCTCTGTTTGACTCTTGAATGTTGCTAAGACCCATTCTCAGTAATTCTCTCCTTCAATTTCCTGAATGACGTCAACCACAATCACAACTTCATTTAAAGCCCCAAAGCCTATCTTCAATCTACATCTCCAGGTGAGAAGGCCCCCTGAATTCCAGTTACACGTCTCCAACTCCGCCAGACATCTCCATTGGGGCATCTCAGTTACCCCCATCCTAACATTTTCAAGCCTGAACTCATCATCTTCCTCCTCAAACCAGTTGTTCACCATGCTTTATTTCCACATCTTGTTGAATAGTGTCACTCAAGCCTGGCAATCATATTAGAATCTTTATTTTTCCTAACCTCCAACCACTATATCAGATTAGTAATTAAATCCTGGCCATTTTTATTCCCATTACATATTTTATTCCCATTACATATTTCTTGTGTCTGCTCTCTTTTTCTGCAATCCCAGTGTCTACATCCTGGCATATACCTGACTGCTCTCCATGTTGCTGTCAATACAATCCCTGTAAGATGAAGTATGATAAAGCACCTACTTTTCCACAGTCTTTCTATGTTTCATCATAACCTGCTAGATAAAATCTGATGTCCTTAGCTTGCCATACAAGGTTCTTTGTAATTAGAATTGTCTTATTTCTCCCAGTTTGCCCTGTACACTAGGAGGATAGAATTACTTTGAGTTCATTAACTGGACCATGCTCTCTAATACCTCTATACCTTTTTAGGGTGGCCCCCTCTACCAAAAATAATCTTACTTACTCTCTGCCTCCTCTGTACTTCCTTAACTGTGCCTCTGTTTTCTGTGTTATATTGCTATTGTCTGTGCATGTGTATTTCCCATCACTGGACTGGGAGCTATTTGAAGCTTAGAACTTTCCTCATATTTTGCATACCTAGCTCACTATGGGAAGGAAGCTGGCATTTATATAATTGTTGAATAAAGACTTGAATCATATGGTTTATTCACAGTCTCATAAATGGAAGTTGCATTTTTCTTGTAATGGCTTCTCTATTTCTCTGTGACTTTCCATATAATATTCAGATTTAAATATCTCATTCTTTCCTTCTCTAGGTCTTTTCCAACTATCATAATCTAATGAAACAATTCCATCTTTAGAAATAACTTATTATAGGTTGTGTATTTCATAATCAATGTCCCCATATTCTTAGTTCTCCCTCCCCAGGTAAGTTATTAGAAGTGCTTGCTTTGCATTGCCCACAAGGATTTGGCAATCACTAGTCTTCTGAAAGTATTTTTTTCTGTTTAGATTATTAAGTTCTGGTTTACTAATGTCAGACTTCCCTTTTCTAGTTCATGCTATTTTTAATCTCCCTCAGAGAGGTCATTTAATGTCTTAACTATAAGGAGCTGGTACTATTTCTTTTCTTCACTAAACGTCTGCTTCCCTCATTTGTTTGTTTAATATTTAAAGAAATAAAGAAAGATGTCACAGTGACATTATAGAGAATGTTGCCATGACAAGCACGTTTATATTAAATAATTCTAGTCTTGTCTGTGCTTCCACGGTATGTCCATTTTAATTACTCTTACAAGGGGAACTCAGACAAATTTAGGTCCTCAAAGCAGCAATATTAAAAGACAGGCTCCAAATGGGAATTGTTTTAGAAAGCTGGTGGGGAAGAAGATGTGTTATTAGCATGAACTGGTTTCTTAAGAGCTATTATTATTCATGATTCTGCTTTAGATGCTTGATATTTTCTTCAGAGGCTTAGACAAAGATTATTGCTACATTTCTGTGGCCATTGGAAAAAACCCAGTGTGAAACTTGAGAGTAAGAATGAATGAACATTTTTTTAAAAAATAAGATTTGAGTTGGGATAAGCATCCCACAGTACACTGGGCATTTTGTAGAATTTATTTGACCTCCTCTAGGGAGACTGTCAGAGCTTCTTGTCAGGTTACAACTACCAACAGAACAGACTTTCAGGGGCTTTTTCTTTGCTTCATTTCTGACTCTGACAAAAAGAGAAAGTACGGAGTTATGCAATTGAAAAGCTGTTAATCAAATTCCCTTTAGCCAGAACAAAGCCTGGGCTGGAGTTTGGGGTACATATTGTGTTGTTTAGCACTTAAATTTATAGAACAAATTTCAGTCTTTGGTGAAAATTATATTTCTAGAAACTCATTGAAAGAAAAATAGTTGTTCACCATCTTAAGAATAATTATTAACTTTACATTCAATTGCTTTTAATGTGGTGTGCTACATTTCATATCAGCCTCAACTTTTAATTACATAAAATTCAACTGGCCAAATGCAGTCATCACACTTGAAATTACCTTCTGGCCTCCAGCTACTTAGGCATAGAAAGCTTACTTGAAGGGTTCAAAGAATGTATTGAAAGACTTTATTGAATAGAAGATATGATAGGAGCAGATGTGGCAAAGGAACTAACTACACTGTATTCTAATTTGTTGGGCTTGTGATAAATACTAACTTGGATCATGAAAACTGGGTCTTGGAACTAAGTTTTTTTTTTATGTGAAATATTTCTAATTTTGCTTCCACTAGGTTTCAAAGTACAATTAATGAAGTCCTCATACTTTTCTCCCAGCTGACAACACAGAGAGCTGAACCCAGAATCTGCAGCAGTAGATGGATGATGATCTAAATAAATTAGATCCCTCATAGGCTGCAAAGTCTTGATTCCTGTAACCCTGGTGCCACTCCCTCATCCTGACACTAAGATGAGCTACACTCACCCAAAACCCAGAGCGGAAAAAGAAAAGCTTGGCGTCTTTCAAAAGAAAACTAAAAATCAAGCCGCCTCTCACTATTTTGCTTGTGTGGGGCTTAAGTCTACCTCTCCTGTTTAGGGTGGTGTTAGGTTTGACCGTGATTGCCATATTTTGTCTTCGGCCCATTCCAGCCACCAGAGAGGATTGGAGATTCAGGGCCATACCACGGAAGGCCTTGTCAGAGCACCAGGCAGTACTTAGTTGCGGATGGGGTTCAGATGCCCGAGGACAGTCACCAGGGCCACTCATCCCTCAACATCTATTGAATTTAAAGTTCTGTTCAAGACTTTCCTCTTTAAACGTCCTTTCCTAGAGCTAAATCAGCCATGTTCTGAGATGCCAAGATACTGCACAGTTAATATGGTCTCTACCTATAGAAATAGAATGTTATTTTATAAAGCCCCAGGCCCAAAACAAAATCAATAACAAACAAAAAACTACCTAAATTTAACCCAAACATCGGCCCAGCCTCCTCAGTCACTGCAACTTCTCCTGAGTGTTGGCATGAATCCTGTGTTTCTCCTGGCAAGGGAGCTCTGCTCCTCACTGTCAATTAACCCAATTGACTCCCAAATGTTATACATCTTACTTGGTCCAGACCTCCACTTTGGAATATGCTTTTCCTACTCTATTATACTTCAAAAGTGCTGCTTCTTTCGTATGCCTAGCTTTGTGCATTTGTCTTCTTTCCCAATTCAACTTGCTTAGTTTTGGCTACATCAAATCTTAGAACAATCCATCTGCACTTCTGAATCACTTAAGTTTTGTTTGGTTGCAAGTAATTGAAAACCCACTCTGAGTAGCCCATGCCAGAGTGGGAATTTATTGGAAGGATAGTAGAATATATCATAGAGTTCTAAGAAGAACTGAACAAACAAAATTTCAGAAGGGAAGAAAGAAGGGCAGCCCCAGTGACTTCAGCAGCAGGACAACATAAATCTTTCTTTTAGAGCATTTCACTAATATTATTCAACTCCAGGGGCCCCCACCCTGTGAGAGACTTGATTGAAAATTATAATTTCCCACGGAGAAGAATCTGATTAACCCAGCTTAGCTTCGGTTGCCCAACTGCCCAATCCTGCTTCAATTACTTACAGGCAAGGGGAAAGGCCACATTATAAGGACATATCTGCTTTCTCTGGAGCAAGGTCTAAGCACGAGAGTCATTTTCCTGAGAAGATGGAATCATTGTGAACTGAAAAGGTACTCCAAGCATAATGATTTATTTGTACAGCAAAATCACAGTCACGCTTTTTTGGGGGAGGAGGGTATCTGCTTTATGCAGTGTGTGTTTTTTATTTTTTCCATTTTTATTTTAGACTCAGGAGGTTCACATGCATATTTGTTACATGACATATTGTGTAAGTGGTGGGAATTGGGTCTTAGGTGACCCATTCCCCAGACAGTGAACATTATACTCAATAGGTAATTTCTGAATCCTAACCCTCCTTACCATTATTTTCATTTTTGTGGCCATTTACCGCCCGCATATGAGTGAGAACATGCGGTGTTTGGTTTTCTGTTTCTGAGCCAGTTCACATAGGATGATGTTCTCCAGTCCCATCCATGCTGCTGCAAAGGACATGATTTCATTCTTTTTTGTCTGTTTAGTTCTGTGGTACATATATACCACATCTTATTTATCCAGTCAATTGTTGGTGAGCACTTAGGTTGTTTCCTTGATGTTGCTATTGTGAATAGTGCTGCAATGAATATACGAGTGCAGGTATCTTTTTGTATATTAGGTTCTTTTGTTTGGGATAGATCCCCAGTAGTGGGATTGATGGATCAAATGGTAATTTAATTTTCAGTTTTTTTGAGGAATTTTCATCATGTTTTCTAGAGATTCAACTAGCTTACAATCCCCACCAACAGTGAATGAGCGTTCCTTTTTCTCCTCAACTATGCCAACATTTGTTGTTCTTTGACTTTTTAAAAATAGTCATTCTGACTGGTGTGAGATGATATCTCTTTGTGGTTTTAATTTATTTCTCTAATTAGTAGTGATGTTGAGCAATTTTTCATATGTTTGTTGGCCATTTATGTGTCTTCTTTTGAGAAGTGTCTGTTTGTGTCATTTGCCTACTTTTTGATGGGGTTATTTGTTTTTTTTCATGATGAACTGTTTGAGTTTTTTGTAGATTCTGGATATTAGCCTTTTGACGCATAATTTGCAAATGTTTTCTCCCATTAAGTAGGTTTTCTGTTCACTTTGCTGATTATTTCTTTTGCTGTGCACAAGCTTTTTGGTTTAATTAAGTCCTATTTGTCTATTTTTGTTTTTGTTGCAATTACTTTTGGGGTCTTAATCATAAATTCTTTGCCTAGGCCAATGTCCCTAAGAGTGAACCTAGGTGTTCTAGGATTTATATATTTTCAGATCTGACATTTAAGTCTTTAAAACATCGTGAATTAATTTTTATATATGGTGAAAGGGGCCCAGTTTTATTTTTCTGCATTTGGAAGCCAATTTTCCCAGCATCATTTATTGAATAGGGTGTTCTTTCCCCCTTATTTATATATGTTGGCTTTGTTGAAGATCAGTTGGTTGCAGGTATGTGATTTTATTTCTGGGTTCTCTATTCTATTCCATTGGTCTGTTTACTCTTGTACCACTATCATGTTGTTTTAGTCGCTATAGCATTGTAGTATATATGAAGTCAGGCAGTGTGATGCCTCCACAACTGTTCTTTTTGCTTAGAAGTACTTTGGCTATTTGGTCTCTTTCTTGGTTCCATAAAACTTTAAGATTGCTTTTTCTAGTTCTGTGAAGAATGAAGTTGTTATTTGATCAAGATTGCATTGACTCTGTAGATTGCTTTGGGCAGTATGGTTATTTTAACAATATTAATTCTTCCAGTACATAAACATAGGATGTTCTTCTATTTGTTTGTGTCATCTATGATTTCTTTCATGGTGTTTTGTAGGCCTCCTTGTAGAGATCTTTTACCTCTTAGTTAAGCATATTCCTAGGTATTTTAATTTTTTGTGACTAGTGTAAATGGAATTGAGCTCTTGATTTGGTTTTCGCCTTGAGCATTGTTGGTATATAGAAACACTATAGAGATTGTTATGCATTGATATTGTATCCTAAGACTTTACTGGAATAATTTATCAGGTCTAGAAGCTTCTTAGAGGACTCACCAAGTTTTGTAGGTATATAATTATGTCATCCATGAACAGACATAATTTGACTTCCTTTTTGCCAGTTTGGATACCTTTTATTTCTTTCTCTTGCCAGATTGCTCTTGCATTTGTAAAAACCTGTCTTTCTCCTAGTTAGAATGTCAAACTCTTCCATGATGGAGTGGAGCTGTGTGTCCTGGCTTACAGCTGACCAAACTGGCGGGCCTTAATAGAAGATCTGACCAGCCAAGTCAGCTAACACCATGCCAACTCCTCAGTGGTAAGTTTCCCCTAACTGATATTCCTTCTCTCAACTTAATATTTAACAAACATCTACTATACACCAAGAAACATGCCAGACATTGAGAATTTAAAGGTAAAAATTCCACATGATTACTGTTTTTAAGACATATAATTTAGTAGATTTTTCATATGATTAATATTTTGGGATGTTTTAATAAACAAATACTTTTTTATTTGTCTTTGTTTGTCTTAAGGAAGTGGGTCTCACTCTGTCACCCTGGCTGGAGTACAGTGACACAATTATGACTCATTATATCCTCAAACTCCTGGGCTTAAGTGATCTTCCCTCCTCAGCCTCCTAAGTACCTGGGACTACAGGTGCACACCATCATACCTGGCTAATTTTTTTTGTTGTTGTGCCTATTATTTTTTTGTAGAAACTGGGTCTTGCTTTGTTGCCCAGGCTGGTAAACAAACACTTTCAAAAAATCATCATCAGACCCATTTTGAAGGTTCTCACTGGACAATTTCTACTTGGATTGTCAGAGTCCACTTCAGTGATTCAGGGAATCACCATGAAGTACAAGATTATGAGTGACCTATATATTCCAAATATAGTGTTTTTGGTTATCATCCACCAAGCTTGCCATTTGGAGGAAAAATAAATACACAGATCATAACATACTTTTTCCCACTAACAATTCAAGACAACATTGGAAGACCACATACATTTCTCCACTGTGTTGTCAACATGTTCTCATTGTGCTTATGGATGTTATTTTAGAAGTGGTATGTTGCTCTGGTACTACGTACATACATTTAAAAAAATGAATTTGGAATCTTATTGAGTTTATGTAAAAACTGGTAGTGTAGAAAGAGTACCTAGATGTATGTTTAAAGCCTAACTTTATAACTTAATAACTTTATGATTTGGGGCAAGGTACTTTTTGAAACTTGGTTTCTTCTTTTGCAAAAATGGAGTAACAATACCTATTTTACATAGTTGCTATGGGAAAGAAAGGAGATAGTATATGTGAAAGGTCTTGGAAAATAGCAGAAAAATCAGTATATATTACCTTGCCTCCAGCAAAATAAAACTATGAGTCTTCTTCCCTGACCTGCTTCCTAAGAAAGCTCTCCTGCTCTGTTTCCTAGCCTGCAAAGACAAGCGGCCCAAGGAAGGTGGGCTGGTGGGCTCCCATTCTTTCCAGCTTGATGCTGTCCAATGATTTCTGAGGGTGCATGGCCATAGGCAGTCACATTCTGGGTATCTTTAACAGAACAGAAGGCTAGAACCATAGAATAATGTCCCTGTAGCTGCTGGCACAGCTTTGTATATTCTACAGAGGCTTACTATATATTCTGTTTCAACATGCAGACAAAATTGCTTAATGTAAGGAACTGCTGCAGGTTAATCAATCAATGACTCCTTTAGTGACTTTATTTTCTTTAAACAAGTGAATGAATAAACAAAATTGGCCTTGGGATGTCATTCAACTCAAAGTTGGTGGCAATCACAAATGGCTTTAATAAATGAAAGAGATATTTTGGCATAGCCAATGGAGACAAATGAAAACTAACGCCCTTGCCAGAATCATAGAGTATATTAGATACTCTTCTTTAATTGCTCCTTATGAATGGAAAGGATGCAGGAAATGGAATTTTAATTTTTATATCTAAGCTTTGCTGTTAAACGAGAAGGTCTTCATGACCTTATGGATTTGGGGAAAAAGAAAACAATATAGGGCATAGCTGAAGTTGGCATAAAAGTTATGTCCCATGGCTGACATTGCTGCTGTTTGATGCTCACTGTCAAATTGTAGAAAAGCATGACATGAATCCCAGAGTGATTTCCTGTATGTGCATTTGCCAACAGATAAAGCTGAGTGTTGTTGGAACTTTGAGTTGTTCAGAAACAGTAGAAGCATAATCAGTTTGTGCTCTAGTCTCCATTCTGAGTTCTGAGACTGGTTGAGGCTTTGACTGTTTTTGCCTCTCTTGCTTCACAATCAGGCACAGACTGCATGTTCTGGAGACATACCGACATATTCTATGTCAAGCCTTGGGGTCTTCCAGCACAAATTAAGAAGAAAGTCCTAGAATGGTATATTGACATTTCATTTTCAGAAAAGCAAGAGAAGGTACAGGGAGTGTAGGTGGGTTGCAGACTGGGGTAACTTCTTCACTTTGGCTGTATTGTCATCTTCCACAGCACCATTGGCTGACATTCCCAGAAATGTATTCTTTGATGACAGAACTTCCTCTTCATGTTAACTCTATGTACCTATGACTTCATCTAAAAATGCCCTCAGTGTATTGTGCCTACAGCTCTTGTACAGTTACTTCTTTGCCTCTGCTCCCATAATTCTCAGTCCATCTTGGTTACCCAAAGAGAAGCAGCTAGGTCTGTATATAAAGCCAACTCATTTTCTCTGTTTTCATTCCTAATTCACCAAAGTGAATTCATTCCTCACAGTATGTAAATAGACATATAAGAGGCTGGCCACATAGCATAATTTTTTTAAAAAAATAAACAAAAAATAATAATAAAAATAAAAAGGACATAGGACTCTAACTAGTTATATGATCTTGAGTAAATAATGTACCCTTTTTGAACTTCTCCTTTCTTATTTTTAAAATTCATAAATAAGATACTATAAAAATAAAAGGAGATAATCTATTAAAAGTATTTGAGAACTTAGAAGGCCCATATAAGTTGGGGGCAATAGTTTAGTACTTGCTTTAAACTGAGGACATCTGTGGTCACTATGAAAAATGGAAAATTGAAAGACATAGGACTTGCTTTCACAGGATTTATAATGTCCACAGGAAGATCATACATACATATATAAGATAATTAGTCATACAAATTATTACATGCTCAGTCATATAATATAGGCAGATGGCATACATCATGATAATCATACAAAACAATTGAAATTTTATAAACATTAAATTGTTATGCAAGCATAAAATGTTATTAATGAGAAGCATAATTATCATTTTACCACTTCCTTATCATACCAATTATTTCAGATTATGGCTGTCCTTCTTTATGTCCTAGCTTAGGTTTAAAATAAGACTGCATACATATCATTTATTGAGTGCCTTTATAGATCTTGTTTTCTACTATATCCCAACACCTAAAATAATGTCTTAATAAGTATCATGGAATTAATGGACTGTCAATTAATCGATCCATGAGAAAAGAAATTGCTTTTATTCAGGCCAACATATGTATTTTGTAATTTCTGGGGAAAAAAAATAATAGAAGAAAGACTAGTCTTGGCATGTGCGTGTGCAAGCACGCATGTGTGCACGCACTCATGCGCATACACACATACACACACACACACACACACACACACACACACACACACACACACACTAGTTTGATCACCTGAAGAAAATATGGAGGACTCATAGATACCTGGAAAAAGCTGTCTAAATAACTGTTGTTAATTCTCACATCCATTGAGAACCACTAGTCTAACATTTCAAGGATTCTGTGTCTCTAACACGGTAGGGCGGGAAGATGGAAATTTTTTGTGTGCAGTTTCCTGCCTTCCGATTTTCTCCAGTTCCTTTCAGCTGCCTAGAACCCCATGCTATTAACACACTTGCTTAAAGTTACTATGTGAATTTCAGTCTGATAGAATAATCAATTTTTTTTAACCTGGATATTGTTCTAAAAGTGGTTGGAGGTATGTAACTCAGTCTTAGCCTGTCGATGTTTACCTAGTGCTGCTCATGATCAGTCCAAATGAAGTTGTTTCCCATGAAGATAAACTACTCTAATCAGTCTCAATGTAATAGTTAACCCCTCAGGCCAGAGCATATGGTTGTCATTGTGCAGCTGCGCTGATAGAACAGTATGAGTCTCCTGAATGTTTGTCCCATTTTTATGTAATTGCTGACCACCCATTATCTGGAATAATCCATTTTTTCTTTCCTTCTTATTTTCTAAGGAACAAAAGCTACCTCCTCCCCTTTCATTCTTGCAACAGTTTGACAAAAAGCAAAAGGTGAAGACTAAGAGCGCCTTGCACGGTCTAATGTCTACCACAGTGCTTGAGCTGCAGTTGTTCCCCCTCGCCTGACTGTTTTCAAATATTTCTGCAAAAAGTCATTTTTAAAAAACAAAATGTTGCACACAAAACCCAAATAAATCACAATCTTCAAGGACACGGCATTGCAAAATGGCTTACACCCCCAAATGGGAACAGATATGGCTGGAAATTAAAACAATCTTTTTTATTTTAAGTGAAAATGCTAACAGATGTCGCAAGAAGCATATGGAACTCGCCACAGACAAATAGAGAACACTTTTTTGCGTGTGGAAGTAGAGCAGAGGGAATGTCCACCTCTGACTGTAAGGGGAACAATTAGCCCACATGGTCTGGGACGGCAGGAAGGAGTTTGCTGAGTCCAGTGTCTTGCCCTCGTGAAACAGCATTTGCAATCTTGACTCAATAATTTAAGTATTTCTTGTCAGGCAGTTTCAAAACACTATTCACAATTATACTTATTTCACAATGCACTGATCCCGGATATCTTTTCTTTTCTTTTTTTTTGAGTCGGAATCTCACTCTGTCACCCAGGCTGGAGTGCAGGGGCACACTCGCGGCCACTGCAGCACGACCTGCTGGGCTCAGGTGATCCTTTTGCCTCAGCCTTCCAAGTAACTGGAACTACAGGATGTGCTATCACACCCGGCTTATTTTTTTATTTATTGTAGAGATGAGGTCTCACCAAGTTGCCCAGGCTGGTGTCGAACCCCTGAGCTCAGGCAATCCCCTCACCTTGGCCTACCAAAGTGCTGGGATTACAGACTTGAGCCACCACGCCTGGCCGATCCCAGGTATCTTTTAAAATGTTCTCACCATTGAATGTGTGCATTGTTATGTGCTCTTTCTTTGAGTCTCAAAATAAAACAGAATATATGGGCAGAAAAAGTGAGATATAGGCGCATTCTCCTCAAGGTGTCTTCCACTCTAGAGGGCTCTCAGCCCTGTGCTGGCTTGTTAATTTATTGTTATCGCTTGTCTGTCAAACAAAGAAGACATTATTTGCCACACAACATATTTTTCTAAAGCAATGTTTTTATATCTTTCTGTGATTTCCAAAAATAAGACCAACATTATTCTGGTCGAAGGGGTTTTTTCCTCTGAAAATGGCAGTGATATAGTAAATGTTCTTTTGCCCATGTGCCACATGGAATAATGCTATTACAAGACATAGAGAGGGTAGTCACAAGCTATCTTTTCTTAAGTGATATTTATCCTTCCCAAATAGTTCGCTGGGGGCCATGGCAGGAATAAAATGCTCTCTATATACAAAAGCATTGTTTCTAAAGATGAAAAGGCCCTGAAATTCTGACTGACATTCAAGTTTGAGGTACTGTGAATATGTGGAAAAATAGGATTTTACACAGTGACAACACCAATAAGAGTTCTGAAAGGCATACTTGTAATGAAAGAGTTCCATTTGGAATAGCCCAGATTGTGGACTGAAATGGTCTCCATGTGGCAGAGTATATTTGTGAATGAAGTGCCTTTCAATGAGGAGAAATCAATTTTAACAGCTCATTTATTGATGAAACCAAGTCTAGTCTCAGCAGTTAAAGTGCTTTCTTGGAACAAGAACTAGAGGATTCATCTGTCTCACCTTAACGGATGAAAGAAAAGCTTCTCATAAAAAATGTTATGGCACCTCTGCTACTGGAGCTTGGATGAGCTAATATTTGATAATTAGTTAACAGGGGAGTAGGGAAACTTAGAATGCCTGCTATTTCTCATGCTTGTTGGATTCTGTGGAGTTAAGATTATTCAAATATGCCTAAAAATGAACCCTGTCATAGCCCTATCCTCAACTTATTTATCTTTCTAACTCCACTAGCTTAATTAACTCTATCTTTTGATTTGATTAGGGTGTTTTCTTTTACCCTCCCAGCATTGTGCCTTGAATTTCCCACCTCCGAGTTTGAACTTAAACACAGCACATGTGAATGGCACCCCATGCATCTGGACAAGCAGATGCATAGTCCTCCCACTCCTCCCACGTTGCTGGTGCTAAGTACCCACTCTCTTCTCAGTTGAAGTCTTGCTCCCTCTCCTCCTAGTTCCAGCTCGTCTGTAAAGCCTTCCCGCCACCTTAACAAATCTGGTCATAACTCCTCTCTTTTGTCTGTGATGACCTTAGTTAATACTTGGGAACTGACCACATTCTCTTGGTATTTTACATGTACCTGTTGAGGGTCACAAATTGATAGGAAGCTTCAAGGCAGAGTTGAAATGTTCTTACACTTTCCATAATACACAGGTATTTATTTATCTATTTGTGTATTTATTTATTTAAGCCAGAGTCTTGCTCTTTCACCCAGGCTGGAATGCAATGGTGCAATCATAGCTCACTGCAACCTCAAACTCTTGGGTTCAAGTGGTCCTCCTGCCTCAGCATCCTAAGTACTAGGGACATAGGTGCAAGTGACCATGCTTGGCTATTTGTTTTTTTAAATTTTTTGTAGAGATGGAATCTTGCTATGTTGCCCAGGCTGGTCTTGAGCTCCTGGCATCAAGCAATCTTTCCATCTTGACTTCCAGAGCACTGGGATTACAGGCATGAGCCATCACAACTGGCCAGTGCACAAGCTTTGTCCACTTTGGTCACTGGCACCAAGTAAGAAATGTTAACATCATTCTTGATTCTTCTCTCTTTATAACCTGCCTATATCTAGAGAGTAAATGCAGTCAGTTCTATGGCCAAAATACATTTCCAGTATTGCCTCTTTCTCCCTCCTCATTAGACACCTCCTTAGAGAAAGCCATCATTCTTTTTTTTTTTTACCTTATCAGCTGCTATATTACCCCAAATGGCTTCCTGTTTTTACCTTCTTTCCTCAATAATCCAGTTTCCACTTAGAATATATATTTACCCTTCAACTCTGTTTAAAATACACCAAAAACTTATCATTACAATTAGCAGAAATTCCAAAAATGGTATAGTTTCTAAAAATTATTTTGTAGAGACTGTCTTAGTATGTTGCCCAGACTGGTCTCAAACTCCTGGGCTCAGGTAATGCTCTTGTCTCAGCCGCTCTAAGTGCAGGGATTACAGGTGTGAGTCACTGTGCCCAATACATGTAGTTTATATTTGACATTTTTTGCCTGCTTAGACTCTCAATCCTCCTTTCTACTTGAGTAAGAACCCATTACTGTATGAATCCTAGTGGAAGATAGGACTATGCATTCTCCAGTGAGTTAATGTAAGCCCTGATAGTGGCTTACTTACTTTCTCAATTCAATGATTTGACCCACATTCAGCAGTGGACTATGTTAAATGAAGATGCGATGAATAATAAAAAATTCAAATTCTTCAGAGTTAGAAATGCTGGAGTAAATAAATTCTTGTGATTTCATCTATTTTTTTTACCCCTCTGAGACAGTCTAGAAGGTCTTATTCATCACGACTTTGAGAAATACACTGGTGAAAATGTGCCATCATCTTTAAAAAACACAGTAGTGCCCGTCTTCTGTGATCCCCATAGTTAAAGTACATTCCTTCATTTCAGCGTGGCTAGAAGGGTCTTGGGGGTTGAAGAGACCAAGCAACAATAAGTCATTGTTACAGGTAATGTGGAGATAGTGGCCATGATAGGCTGCAGGTCCTGCCTGGTAAGCAGAATGACCAATAAGGATGTAGATTAGTGGTTAACTGATGATGCATCCTATGACAGAGAAAGAGAGAAGAAGGTGAAAGTGAGGGGAATGAAAGAGAGAGAGAGAGAATGAGAGAGAGAAAGAGAGGGAATGAGAGAGTTCTTCTTTTTAGTTCTATTTTATATTAAAAACCCTATTTTTATTAAGTAGAAAACAACTTTAGGACTCATGAAGAGAGGCCTGGATTGAGCCTTTTGAGAGAGTAAAGCCTCCAATTTTATTACCGGAGCCGTGTTAGTTCTAGAGCCCTTTACATGAAGAGAAAAAAACAGAATCCTTGCAGACTCTGCAACAAAATCATAAGTAGGGACAATGAAATATCCTTCTAGCTTTCCTAAAAAACCATAGGACTGTTACTTAGAGTAACTGTGTACTGAAGCAAAGGAAATACCAGCCATTTCACTGGTCATTGTACCTTGGATTGAGCTAACATTAATTTCTGGTGCCCAAAATAATGCTACAGCCCACAAAACAAAGGGAAGGGTTGGGATTAATAACTCAGCCAACAAATATTTATTAACCAAATACTATCTGATAAATATTGTCCTGGGTGCAAGAAATATAGTGATAAGTAAACTAGAGTCCTTGTGAAGCTTATATTAGAGTGGGAGAGAGATAATAAATAAATAAGTTAATCTTAGGAACTGATAGATGCTCTGGAAAGAATAAAAGAAGAAGATACTGCTGTGCTCGGTGGCTCAGCCTGTAATCCTGTGCCTTTGGGAGGCCGAGGTGAATGGATTGCCTGAGCCTGCGGATTCGAGACCCGTCCGTGCAACTTGGCGAGACCTCATCTCTACAATAAATTAAAAAAAAACTAGCCAGGTGTGGTAGTGTGAGCCTGTAGTTCCACCTACTTGGAAGGCTGAGGAGGAAGGATCGCCGGAGCCCAGCAGGTCGAGGCTGCGGTGGCCAGGAGTAGCCACTGCACTCCAGTCTGGGTGACAGAGTGAGACCCCAACTCGAAAAAAAAAAAAAGCTTTAAAAAGAAGAAGATACTGAAGAGTGACTTGGAGGAAGCTGCTGAATCCTAAATTGCATAGCCAAAATATGAAGAAGAGATAGTTATGGACGAGAGTTCCAAACAAAGAAAACAATTTCCCTAGGATCTTGGGTTGACGCAAATGTGCCAGAGTCTTCAGGCCAGTGTAGACTGCAGTGCAATAAAGATGGAGGGAATAGAAAGAGTTAATAAGAGAAGATCAGGCGGGAGCCAGAAGGGTCTTGTATGCTATGATAAAGGGTTTGCATTTTATCCTTGGTGAAGTGGAAAGCCATTTGAGAATTTTACTCATGGAATTGACATGATTTGATTTATGTTTAGAAAAATTATCCCTGATTCTGGTTAGAGTAAGGCAGAAAAAGGCAGAAACAGTGAAAACTGGTGATGAACTTATTACTAATCAAAGGAGAGATGATAGTGGTACAGATGCATGTCATAGGAGCATAATGATTGTGTAATGTAGTCGGATATGGGGTACATTCTGTAAGTAGATCCTATGGAACTTATGGATGGATTAAATGTGGACATGGAAGTGAAATAAAGGATACACTGGAGACTTTTGGTCTGAGAAACTAAGTAGATGGTGGAAAACGTGCTTGTGAAAGGAAAGGTTTGCTGAGTGGAACAGAAATGAACAATTCTCTTTTATGAGATTGAGATGCTTATTAATATCCGAATAGAGATAAACAGTAGCGAGGAGAATATATGAGCTCAGGGAGAAGTTCAGGCATGGGTGTATATATGCGTGTGCTAGTACACTCACGTCATTAGAGCCTGGAAAAACACATAGGCATAGTGATTTTAATAACATACCAATTTCAGGTGTTACTGTGTCTTGTTTATGGGTCTTAGAGAATACACATATACATGTATACATACACAACTGTCTGTATGTGTTTTATATATGGTAGGTAGAGTCATGGACTAGGTAAGATAACCTCAGGAGAAAGTATACATAGAAACAAGAAGAGAGGTGAGCGCCAAACAAAACCCTGACACACTCTGTACTCTGGCAGTTAGAGAGGTGAAGGAAAAGAAGAAGCCATCAAAGGAAGATAAAAAGCAATAGGTCAGGTGGTAAAGTGAGTTTTGACCCAAATCTGCCTTGTTATACTCAGTGGGACCCTAAATCTATCCCACTGTGTTTTCTCCAGTCTAAACACATTGAGCTAAAATAGGTAACATCAACAACTGACAGAATCTTTGCACTTTGGTTTCTGGATCTGTGAAGGGAAGACTAAGCGAATGTCCCTGGACATCCCCTTCTTTGCCGAAATAGTGTTACAAAAGCAATCTCACATCATTAGAGCCTGGAATAGTGTTTTTAATACCATCCCAATTTCAGGTGTTACTGTGTCTTGTTGATGGGTCTTAGAGAATAATAGTCTATTACTGTTAGATTAATCAAATGATGACTTCAATTTCGTTGCCATTTCAGATATACTTTCCTGACGGAAGCAAATTAGTGCATCCCTGGCACCTAGTATACCATATTGATTTTTTTAAAATACTTTTTCTTAGTCTTGTTAGCCAAGTAACACCAGGATTAATTTCCTTTCGTCTGGAAGGGATTATAATACATCTTCACAAATTGACCAGAAGATTTTTTCTTTATCTCAGACTCAGGGCCACAATGCAGACCAGAAACATTGCTCTTTTCTCCATCCCACAAAGTATCATGCTGGTCCATTGCGCATATAGTGAAAGCGGCAACACTAGATGCCTCAATAAGACACATACAAACCAGAGGCTCTGCGGTAAATCCCATGAAAATATAGGGCACAACCACCTTTGGTAACATTATTGAAACTGCTGAGGTTTAGGTGTTCCTGACAAAGCAATGTACCCTGTGCTTCATACCACTGAAAAGGGGCCTCTTCCAATTTTGAAGGCATCATAGTGATCCCTCCTTACCCATGAAACATATGTTCCAAGACCCCCAGGAGATACCTGAGGACTTGGGTACTTTCTGTCTGTATCTTCCACCCACAAATGCAATACCTTTTCCATCTTTAGTAAGCACTTATCACATACTGTGGCTGTAACTTGTGCAGTTTGAGTTTCAACAGCACAACTAGTATAAATTTCTTTTTCCTTCTTTACAATTTCATAAATAGTAGACTTCTTACCACAGGTCTCAGCAAACTCAGCATATGATATTTTTTTCTTTACTTCTTAAGTCAAGAACTTTCACCTTTTCTCTTAAAGGTAGCAATTTAAAACCTCTCTTTGGCATATCCGAATTGCCAGCAGCACTACTCTTGTGCTTTGGGGCCATGATTAAGTCAAACAAGGGTTACTTGAACACAAGCACTGCCATCCGATAACAGCTGAGCTGATAACTGTGACGGCTCCTAAGAGACTCACAGATGGGTAGCATGGACAGCATGGCAATGCCAGGCAAAAGAAGAACTCACATCCTGGGTGGGATGGAATGGGACAGCTCAAGATGTCATCATGCTGCTCAGAACAGTGCATGATGTAAAATTTATGATATTTCTGGAATTTTCCATTTAATATTCTCTGATTGTGGTTGACCCAGGGTCATTGAAACTGCAGAAAGCAAAACCATGAATAAGTGAGAGTGGGGAGGGACTGCTGTATATACAATATTTGTGTGTATTAACTCTAGCTCACTTACAAGGTGAATTGGAAAACATGAGCAGTGACTAGAGCAAGAGATTGGTTATTTCAACCTCGGGGACAAGCAGTTTATTTAGTCCCTATGACCAAGCAGAATTCTGGTGCTTTAAATGTCTCGGAATATATAGGAATACCTAGAATTTTGGAGCAAAATCATACCTTCTTTAGCAAATGTCTATTCTTTTAAGAGTCAGGGTTTTGGCCGCACCCGGCGGTTCCACCTGTAATCCCAGCCAGGGCAACTTGGTGAGCCCTCGTCTCTACAATAAATCAAAAATTAACCGGGTGTGGTAGTGCGTGCTTGTAGTTCCGGCTACTTGGAAGGCTGAGGTAGAAGGATCGCCAATCAACGCTGGGGTGCCGTGAGTGCGCCACTACACTCCAGCCTGGGCAGCAGAGTGAGACTCCAACTCAAAAAAAAGAAGAAGAAGAAACAGTGTTTTGTTTTGTTTTGTTTTGTTTTGTTTCATTTTACTAGGCTCTGGAACAGACTGAATGCCTGATCACAACCCGCAGGTGATCATGTGAGTCATGTTACCCATCATGCATTGAGGATTATCTGATCCCATTGCCATAAAGTCAGGTATGCCCAGCATATCTTCCCCATATGAAAATAGGATTTATGAGACAGGGACCAAGCAGGTTGTGAAAGCACAAGTCAATTACATAAGCACGTGGCTCACACTCCCAATGCAGCTATTCCTGCCTCACTGCCACCCCCTCTTTAATCTGCCTTAATACTTCATAGGGTACCCATGAAAAGATGGCTACGAAGGAACAATTTTCAAGCCTGGCTTACAGATGGCTCTGCTCAGTGTGAGTGTGCTGGTCCCCCTGGAAATGAACTCTTGTGTTATTACAGCTGCGTTTATCACAGGTGGTCTTGAAGGGAGTGGAAAAAAGGACATATTTCCAGCGCAAATAACTTTGAATAGAATATCTCAAAACTACACTATCAGGAAGGAGAGAAAATCTGAGATAAGAATCTATACCAAAATGTGTGCAATGGTTAATGGTGTGGCTCTATAGCTTTCTATAGAAGGAAAAACAGCTAGAGGACTAGTGACGATGAGATTTGCAGAGAAGCATGTGGATGAAATTATTGGGATGGGTTCAGAATGAGATATTTGTTTCTCATATGAATGCTTACCAAAAGGACTTCACAAAAGAAATACATCTCAATTATAAGGTTGTTGAGGTGAGCATCCATGTGTATATTCCTGAACCTCTTTGCCCAACAATTTTAGGTCTTCTTTAAGGGTTCATGACCAAAAGACATCACAATAGAAGTGCTGGAGGCAGAGGATAGCTTCAACAACTGGAACTTTTAATCAGTAAAGATTATCTGGATACACCTATCCCTAGGGGCTTAATTAGCGGCTGTAAGCAGTCTTGAAATCCTGATATAGTATTGTACCTCTGGGGTGGGAGTATAGGCAGACAATAGCAATCTGGTGTCAGGCTTTCCATCTTGGAGAAGAAAACAGCATCATTCCTAGCACACAACACTGTAACTCATTTATAGATAAAAGAAGAAGGGCAATAAGAAGGAAGAGGAAGAGGAAAAGGAATAATAATAATAATAATAATGTTTCTGGGAGTCACTTGTTCTATCATGTATCCCATTACCCAAAAGCATCTTGCCGTTGTAGAGAGATAGAGTGGTCTATCAGTTCAAATGTCATTTCCTTACAGAGGTTTTCCTGTAAGGAAAACCATTAACTCTATCCTATTATTCTGTTGTATCTTTTTTTCTTTTTTGAGTTGGAGTCTCACTCTGTCACCCAGACTGGAGTGCAGTGGCCGCTCCCGGCCACCGCAGTCTCGACCTGGTGGGCTCCGGCGATCCTTCTGCCTCAGCCTTCCAAGTAGCTGGAACTACAGGCGCGCGCTACCATGCCTGGCTAATTTTTGACTTATTGTAGAGACGAGGTCTCGCCAAGTTACCCAGGCGGGTCTCGAACTCGCGGGCTCAGGCAATCCACTCACCTCAGCCTCCCAAAGCTCTGGGATTACAGGCTGAGCCACCAAGCCCAGCTTATTCTGTTGTATCTTTATCCCACCATGTATTTCTATACAAATATTGTTTTAATTTATTATTTTTAAAAAATCAGTTTCTCCATTTGAATGCAAATTAGTCCAAGTTGAATCATGTCAGTCTTATTCATCACCATATCTGTAGTACCTAGAACAATCCTAGGAAGTAAATGTTTAAGAAATATTTTTAAATGAGTAAATAAATAAACTATTAATTAGAATGAATAGTTAGGACCCAATATGCATTGATTAACCACTGGAAACTTAAGGCTCAAATTGCTCGGCAAACTAGTGTGGACACACTTTTCCTTTTGGTGGGCTAATCTGGTTTTCTTTCAGGAAATTTACACTCCTAGAGATTTTAATACCTGGAAACAAATTCAAGAATAAACCAAATTTGCATCTCATTATTTTCAAAATACTATGCCAGATATTAGGAAATATATTGATGATTATAGCATGACTCCCGTACTCAAGGAATTTATAATTGAGCAGAGAAAACACCTAGAAAATAATGTATGTCAGACAAAAATAATAAACTTGAAGAATTGTGTGTATGCAAAGAGAAAGTAGCCTTTTATTCAGCTGGGACAGAGAAAACAGAAAGACTTTGTGAAAGAAGCAATATATTAGCTAGGACGTGAAAATTAAATAGTATTTCAACAGGAAAACTTAGAGAGAAAGTTGTAGATGGAGACAAGGCATTGAATTGAATAGTGTGTTTGGAGAATAGAGAATCCAGAAACCATGGGGAGATTGGGTGGAGGTTTTGGCCACATCTTTCAAGACTTTGGATGCCACTCAGGTGGTTGACTTCATTGTGTAGTCAGTGAAAAGACATCAAAGATTTGTGTGGACGAGCCTAGCAGCATCTGATCTGTGTTTTAGGTTGAACAGTGAGAGAGATTAATGAGGGAAGAGATTGGAGTCAAGGAAAACAGAGTCTGGGGGGAAATGAAGCTGATAGAGTTGAAATAGGACTTTGCTAGAGGAGATGAAATGAATAGGATGGATGTATAGATATAGAAGATAAATGTATAGATATAGATTTTGTGATATGATTTGACAACATATTGTATGTTGATAGGTTAAGAGAAAGCACAGTCTAAAATAATCTTTGTAGTTCTAGTCTGCATGATTCAGAGGATGGAGGTGATATTAAGTGATGAGAATATAGACGAGAATCAGGATCTAGTGGAAGATAAACTCAACTTGACTATTTTGAGTCTGAGGATCAATAACACGTCCATCTTCATGTATCAAGCAGGCATGTGAAAATTTAGAATGAAAGTTCAGAATGGAAGTCTGGTCTGGTGATTCAATTCTGGAGTGATGTTTAAATATTGTCATGGTTTTAAAGAGGGGAGGATGCCAACACTTTATAATAAACAAGAAAAAAGAAAGTAGATAAGAATGAGCAGGCTCCCCTAGCCAAAACGGGAGTGTGGAAATATATTCTATTGGTGATCCCACTTCTTCCTTTTTGTCTTTTTTCCCATGGTTTTTCCTTCTTTTTCCTCACCAAACTTTAATGATAACTGTCTTCATTAACCTAGGTGAAGTAATTCAGGAACAAAAAACCAAATAACTCATGCTCTCACTTACAATTGGGAGCTGAGCTATGGGTTGGTCAAGGAACACAGAGTGCTACAATGGACACTGGGGATTCAGAAGAGGGGAGGGTGGGTAGGGGGTGAGAGATGAAAAATTACCTATTGAGTACAATGTACACTATTCAAGTGATGGGTAAAGTCCAGACATCACCACTATGCAATTTATCCATGTCACTAAAACCCACTTGTACCCTTACAGCTATTGGGGAAAAAAAACCAAAATATATTTTTTCAGTTGGAAAAAAAATAATAGTTGCTTTATCGTTCCCATGGCAAACAAAAAAACTCGGCACACCAACTTGAACTCATGATACATGATTGTCTACACACCAGTGTCCCAACTCTTTATGCAGTATTTGGAAATTTCCCTGCTATGGCCTCGATCTAATCTTATTTTTCAAGATGCTATCTGTCTTGCAGTCACACACCCTATGCTCCATGCTGACTTTCCTACTTTCATGGCTTTGCTCTTGTCGCTCCTTGTGCTTGGTATTCTCTTTCTTTCCTTACGAATCATCGGGGATCTACACACATGTAAAGGTTTTGAAGCCGTTCCAACATTTTTCCAGTCAAAGTTCCCTCACTTTATTGACTCTTACAGAGTCTTGTCAGAACTTCTATTATGCCATTTGCCTTGGTGTTCCTTGCTATTTATACACTTTTGTCCCTTAATAAACTGTGCGCTTCAGAGGATGGGTACTCATTGCCTTTGGTACTATATACTGACTCTCTTGAGAACTCTGAGCACAACAGTGATTAGATGGATGCTTTTTGAAATAAGAGAGAAAAAGAGAGAGAGAGAGAGAAATAATTGCAACATGGCATATCCTGGTTATGTTATTCCCTTTCTTAGACTGACCTGATATGATGGTGGGAAACATAAGTGAACACCCACAAACAGATATAAAGGTCTCTGATATTGCTTCATTCCTTGGCTGATTACTTTCAGATAAAAGAAAAAGAAAAAAAGAAACCCACAAAATGTATTGGGTTTGGGACTGGAGGGAACTTCATTATTTTTAATGTCTCAGTAAAAGATCTTTTTTTCTCTCTACATTTACCAGACTAATCCCAATAATGTCTTTTAAACAATTAATTCTACTTTCAAAAGCATTCTACTCTGCAGTTTGTCCAGAATTAAGTGACCGTTAGAAGTCATTAGCTTAGAAATGAGTGCCCTAATTACTTCTGAAAGTTAGCAATAAACGAAGAAGAAAAAAAGTCCAAATTTCTAAGACATCAGCATCCTTGCAGTCCTGGCTGCTTTTTGTATACCTTCCTGCCTCCCCACCACACAAAATGTCACTCAGAGAAAAGTGCTTGTGTGTTTTGCTATCTGCCAATTTAACTTTGTATTAGACAATAGTGACTTATTCTTGCCCCAGCTCTGGAAAATAAGGCATATGAAAAGACATTAAAATGGGGGCAGTTTACTCTAGACCAATGTTAGTGAATGCCATAAAACACAAAAGTACGGATGGACTACAAATGGTGCCTATCTGATTGTGCAACCACAGAAAGAGTGTGGTCGGCTCAGTTGTTCTCTGTGGCAAGCAAGCTCATTCCAGCAGCAACTTCGTTTCAATTTCTGTCTGAGTTCAGACTGCACAGCTGTTTATGTAGGCTCATTGGATATTCTGTTCCTAATTCTAAGTGTAATGGAGGTCCTAAGTTTCTAACACATTCTCATTTCAAGGTGAGGGTAGTTATTGTCATTAACCCAGCTCAGGGGAGAAGAAGTACAGGGCTGTGCGTGGATGGCTGATGGAATGGATTTCTCTCCATGGAATATTTTCGTGCATCCTTTGTGTAACCCGTTTGCACATGTTGGATGGAAGTGTTGGCAGCCCTCACAGCCTTAATGTCTGCTTTATAGTCAATTACTTACAGCTTGCATGTCCGCCCATGGAAATGCAGGTGTTCTTAAAAAAGTGTTCTTGCACCGTGGGGGTGGAAGCTTCTCGTATTTACTGCTTCCCTCTTCCCCTCTGCTAGAGTGTAAGATCTTGGTTGCTGGAACACCTAGGGGGATAGCATGGGATTATGAATGCTTTAGTGGGGTAGGGCAGGGCTTGATCTCAGCTTAGACTGCTTTGTGATGATTTTGAGGTTTAGAAACAAGAAGCAAGTAGCAAGTCAGTCATTTTTTCTTTTAGATTTTGCATCGAATGATAGCAGTTAAAATTTCTCAAGTCAACATACCTTTTGCATGTTGCTATGCTGATGAGGGAATCTTTAAGTCTGAGGATTTAAGAACGAATGACCTTGCCGACTCATCTGGTCTGGGATTTTTTTTCCCCCTTATTGAAGTGGACAGTAGGGAGTTGACACAGAAAGGCAGTCTAGCTTAGTGGGTGCTACATTCCTACATTTCTGCCTGGGGACCCTTGCTGTGCTCCTTCCCTTGTTTCCAACTACTTATTTATCACTAAAAGTCATCTCACAATTTCAATGTAATGATTAAATGAGATAAAATGTAAGACAGTTTTGGTACAGTGCGAGCACATAGTTAACACAAGCTGGGCATAACTGCAATGACAAAAGGAGTTTTGTTGTCCATTTATCAGATGCTTTACAAGGGAGAGAGAGACCTCCAAAGGGAAGAAACACAGAGAACAGCATAGCTGTCTCCATATTGCTGTTTTGTTAGGAGTCTGGACTTTAATCAAATGAAAGCATATTAACTTCAGAGCACCCCTTTAGTCAGACACACGACACCGTACCTGCTGGCTTAATGAAGTCTTTGATGTGGTTTGTCCAGGTTGCATAGGTATCCTACCTTTAATCATGGGAAGCCAATGACAGATAGTAACTCATGAGACTCTCTTTCATCTCAAGTATTCTTACAGCATGATTTTAGAAGTAAATACCTAGGAATATTATTTTTTGCCTTTATACCAAATTAGAAGCAGGTGAAAGGATGCTATTTTGTGGCCTTTGCCATGAGAAGATGAGTTGCTCAGAGAAAAGAAACACGTCTTAGAAATTTATGTGTTTCTCTGAACTCCAATGGCTTATGTAAAAACTCAGGGCTAGAAAACTTAAAAGTTTTGGAAAACTGGATGCACTGTACCTTGGAAACTGGTTTCAACTCTTTCAAGAAATGTTGTCAAATGCAAGAATGTTATGAATTCATCATGCATTAATCATTTAGCCCCACTAGGGAATTTTCTATTCCTTGCCTTATCTGTCATTGAAAAAAAAAATTCACAAGACCTACATTATTCTATTTATTTTATGGTTATAAATAATCAAATACAATTTGCGACTCTGTGGTTTGTAATGCATTCAGATTGACTTAGAACATGATGGAAAAGAACAAGCTCAGTTTGTACTTGAGGTCTGCTAAGGACTGGAGTTCCCCAGGCAGTTCTCTCATTATGTAGGGCACAGTTATGTTGTAGAGACCTCTCTGGAAGCCCAGGGGAGGTTCTCCTCTCATTAGGCACGTCCCAGTGAGCATCACTGATGGGTGTGTGTGATGCACGACAGATCTGCAGGCTGAGATAAGAATGATCAAGATTTCAAAAATGGAAAATTTTTAAGTCATCTTGGCTAGAGTTTTTTTTTGTAATCTCCGAATCCTTCAATGTAAAAAAGAAATAGAGGGTGATAATTCAAAACTGAAGATTGTTGCTGTGAATTGGTAGTGACAACAATATGGTCAAGGTCTGTTTTTCACAGTTCGGTTCACACTTATTTCAGGGCTGGGGGAAAATGTGTTCTTGAAATAAATCTGAACTCATTCAGAGATTGTAGGCATGAGATCTTAGAGAAGATTCTTTTCTTTTGAAATTATGAGCTTCATGAAGGGTCCAGTCTCCCTGCCTGCCTGTCTAAGATCCTCTAGCAAACTAGAGGTAGATGCTATTCTTAGTGGCATTTCCCAAGGACAACTTCCAAACATGCCTTCCACCTGCCCCTGTTGACTGGAGTGCCAGATTCTAATTAAGTCATTGCACAATCAAGCTGTCTACTTTGGTGACAGAGCCATGCCCAGGGAGATGCTGAGCCTATGACAGTCATATTCCTGAGGCCCCGTTGCGGACACCTAGACGACTCTGCTTTTGACACAGAGCCCCTATCCTGAGCCTGTGGGCTTTGTTCAGATGGTGTTCACATGAACAGGTGAGTGATCCAAGGAACCACTGCCCTCATTAAAGCAACGTTGAAGTTCAAGGACATCTCTATACTATGGACTCTACCAAGGTCATAGGCACAGCAGTTACAGTCTTGGTATCACAAGTATTCACTACTCTGGTTCGATTAAAAAGGTCGAGATTAGAAAAGATGTCTGACTCTACTGATTTTGTTTAAAGGGATAAGAAAGCCCTGGAATTCTGGATCCTTTATTTGGTTATGAGTCTTGAATTGACAGATTCTCTATGCCTTAAATAGGTACTTCAAGGTGTCCTGTCCTAGGATATGTAGGGCAGTAAAGTCCACCTCAAACATATGTCTATCAATATCTGCAAAATTAATCTCTGTCTATACTGGGGAGATATTCCCAGTCATCTTTAGAAATTCCTCCTCTCTGTTTTCCTCATCTGTGCCCTGAGATCTAGCATTGTGAGCATTTAACCAAAATTACCCATGTCTCAACAGCTTGTGAGACAAATCAATAATATGACTATTGATACTTAAATATCCTTGCTCATGCTCTTATAAAGTCAATCTCTGTTTGACCTCCCTCCCCTACCACTTATCCCTTGAAATCTTGGGTGCTCACAAGTTCAACCAAACATTTACTGCCCTATATTTGCCCTGTTCCTCTCTTCCTTGTCTATACTCTGTGGTCATAAATCCACTGGAAGGAGACTTTGTGCCAAAAATATCCAATCAAAGGTGCTGATTTTCAAGAAAGCCTGCATTTTTGATCCATGGATTACTAGGAGTA
Organism: Carlito syrichta; assembly: GCF_000164805.1. Classification (NCBI taxonomy): domain Eukaryota; kingdom Metazoa; phylum Chordata; class Mammalia; order Primates; family Tarsiidae; genus Carlito; species Carlito syrichta. Next base: position 154,513 of record NW_007252901.1, on the reverse strand, counting down.
GTGGGATCTCAACCTGTCTTTAGCTTATTCCTGTAACATTTCCCTGAATAGGGCACAAAACCAACCATGAAGTTTAGCCTAGAGCAGATATTATTTTACCGTGTTCTCAGGTAGTTCTGTACACATCAAATAACAAAATAACAATAACAAAATTTCTTCTCTTTTCATCAACAAGCACAGCATCCTTCTGCCTATTAATTTTTGTAAGTGCATATCTGAAGTGGCCATCAGTTCCACAGTTCTAGAAATAGTCAAAATAGAATCCCAGCCTGGAACTTGGCAAGGACACTGTTATAGACAACAGCAGTTCCTATACACCAGACAATATCTAACTGTATAAAGGAGATACAGCAAAACTGCTTCCACCTCTGGGTGTTTGTCATATATAAACTGTGTTCTGTCTCCCTAAAATGTATATGCTGAAACCCCAACACCCAATAAGACTATATTTGAAGATAGAGCCTTATAAATGGTAATGATGGTTAAATGAGGTCATGAGGGTGGGGCTGTAATCCTATAGCACTGGTGTTCTTACAAGAAGAGTCAGAGACTCCAGGAACATATGAGCACAGAGGAAAGGCAATATGAGGACACAGTGAGAAGGTGGCTATTTGCAAGTCGGAAAGAGAGGCCTCACCAGAAACCAATCTTGGTGGCACCTTGATCATGTACTTCAAGCCTTCAACACTGTGAAAAAAAATTTATTTACTGTTCTTTCAGTCACCCAGTCTGTGGTATCTTGTTATGGCAGCTAGAGCTGACTAATTCAGTGTTCTAATCTCTGTTTATGTGTAGGTGGAAGACACAGGGCTGGGTCCTTGTTGTAGCCATGTGTTTTTTCTTACACCAGTGTTATAGTAATGAGTGTAAAGGAATAATAACCCCTGGCTTTGTATAATGATTTGTCCTTTTCGGATGGCTTTCATGCATGTCATTTCATTTGGTTCTTATAATACCTTTATGACTCTTTGCAAGAGTCAGGGCATTTTATTGCCATTTTACAGCTGATGAAACTGAGGTATTAAAAGGCTGTATAATTTATGTAATTGGTCTGAAATAACCTTGAGAGTTTGTACTTCAGACCCATTGAAGCTTCATCCAAAATTCCTTTCACTGTGCAAGAGTGTCTCTAAGTGTATTAGGCCAAAGGACCTATGTGAGGCTGGAAAAAGCCTACGTTCTTTTTGTGTTTTTCAGCATCCATATGATGGCCAATGTGCCCTAATTCCCATTCACAGAATAGCGTCAGAGAAGCTATGAAAGAGCTCAGTGGGGTCATTTTATGATATGTAGGCCACAATGATCACTGCAGGAAATGGGCAACAGTGTTGCCAAAAATGTAGACCTATGGCAACCCAGTGGAGGGCTGAGCTTCTGTTGTCAGCCTCTGCGCATCCTCCAAACAGCCCTACTGCCTGTGTTAGATTGCTCTTGAAGCTGTCTACGCTGCAGGTCCCCATTATCTTTTAGCTTTTCATTCTGTGATTCTCTATAGGAAGGGATGTGGAAGTAACATCCTTAAGGTCTGACAGTCTATTAAGAAGTGGGTGATTTTTTCATTCTTATTCAAAAAGTCCCAGGGGTGACTCCCTTGAGTGATCTCAATCTCTGTCCTTAGCTTTGCTAAATCCAGTGCATAACGAATGCTTTCTACCCTTTGCATCTCTGATAGCAGTGGGACACCTGCTAAAAGCTCCAAACAGCCTTTACATGGATGACTGGAGGTGCAAAGTATAGTAATCCAAATTCACACCCAGCCTTTTCTCCATTTTGAGAAGTAAACAACTCAGGTATGCTTTATTTTTCCTTTAATAATCATACTTTTTCGGGTTTTATTTTCATTCAGTCTAACACAGTGGCTCAAATCAGAGACTCAGGAGCCCAACTGTCTTGGTTTGTGTCAACTGTGCTGCTTACTGACTGTTTGACCTTGAGCAAGTTACTTAACATCTCTAATCCTGAGTTTCCTTATCTATCAAATAAGAACAAAAGTAGCACCTCTTCTTAGGACTGAAGTAATGATCACATGGGCTAATATGTAAAAAGCTTAGAATAGTGCCTGGTGCATGGTAGGTGCTATGTAAGTGCGAGTTATTATTATTGTCACTATTACTTATCTTGTAGTTGTTGCTGAGTTGAATCTTGCTTGACGCACATAGAATTTTTTTTTTTTTTTTTGAGTCAGCGTCTCCCTCTGTGCCCAGGCTGGAGTGCAGTGGCACACTCATCCTAGCATCGACCCGTGGGCTCAGACAGTTCTTCCACATCAGCCTTCCAAGTAGCCGGAACTACCTGCACCTGTTACTGTGCCCGACTAATTTTTTGATATATTGTAGACGAGGTCTCACCAAGTTGCCCAGGCTGGTCTCAAACCTCTGGGCTCAGTCAGTCTTCTCGCCTCAGCCTCCCAAAGTGCCGGGATTACAGGCTTGAGCCACCGGCGCCCCCCGCAGAGAATGTTTTTAATATAATTTTTCATTAGTTAATAATATACATTAGAAATTCTTTCTTTTATTTATTTTTAATTGACAAGTAAAAATTGTTGCATTTGTGGTGCACAACATGATGTTTGATATATATACATTGTGGAATAGCTAAGTCAAGTTCTTTAACATATGTATTACCTCACATGCTTGGTGTCTTTTGTAGTGAGAGCACTTAAGGTTTACTCTCTTAGCAATTTTTGAGAATCCAATATATTGTTGTTAACTACAGGCACCATGATATACAATAGATCTCTTGGATTTATTCCTCCTGTCTAGTGGGAATTCTGTGTCCTTTGTCTGACATCGCTCCAATTCCTCCCAATCTTTAACCTCTGGTAACCACCATTTTTCTCTTTCCTTCTATGAATTCAACGGCTTTATATTCCACATATGAGCGAAATTCAGACACTGTTGTCTTTCTACACCTGGCTTTTTTCACTTAGCATATGTTCTTAAGGTGTACTTTTGTATTACGAATGACAGGATTTCCTTCTCTTTTAAGGCTGAATAGTATTCTACTATGTGTGTGTGTCACACATTCTTTATCCATTCATGTGATGATGGACACTTAGGTTGATTCTCTAGCTTGGCTATTGTGGACAGTGCTGCAATGAACACAAGAGTGCAGTTATTTCTTCAGCATCCTGATTTCAGTGGCTTTGAATATATACCAGTAGTGGGATTGTTGGTTCATATAGAAGCTCTATTTTTAATTTTTTGGAAATCTCCATATTGTTTTCCTTAATGACTGTAATAGTTTACATTTTCACTAACAGTGTAAAAACATTCCCCTTTCTCTATATCTTTTGTCTTTTTGGTAATAGCCATTCTAGCAAGTGGGAGGTGATAGCACATTGTGGTTTTATTTTATGTTTTTCTGATGTTCACTTATGCTGAACATTTTTTTAATATTCCTGTTAGTCATTTGGGTGTCTTCTTTTGGGAAATGTCTATTAATGTCCTTTGCCCATTTTTTAATTGAGTTGTTTTCTTGCTATTACGTTCCTTATATATTTTGGATACTAATTCTTTATCAGATGTATGATTTGCAAATCTATTCCACCATCCCACAGGTTGTCTCCTTGCTCTATTGACTGTTTTCTTTCCTCATCAAAGGGTTTTTAGTTTCTTATAACTCATTTGTTTATTTTTGCTTTTGTTGTCTGTGTTTTGGGGGTCACATTCACAAAATCATTACCCAGAACAATGGCATAGAAATTTCCCCCTATGTTTTTTCTTCTAGTAGTTTTATAGTTTCAGGTCTTGCATTTAAATTTTTCATCTGTCATGAGTTGATTTTTGCATATGGAGTAAAATGAGAGTCTAATTTCATTCTTCTGCATGAGGATATCCAGTTTCTCCAGCACCAATTATTGAAGAAATTGTTGTTTCCCTATTGTGTGTTCTTGGCATCTTTGCTGAAAAAATCAACCGAAATTAATGCACTGGGGTTATTTTTAACTTTGCTCTCTTACTCTTGGTTTCTTCTTTTTTAATTTTATTGCCTTCTTTCTTAGCTACTCTCAATTTATATAATTCTTTTAAAAAATTACTACCTTTCTATTCCTTCCTCCTACATTATGTTCAAAATATAAAGTTGGCAAGATTTATTCTGTGACAACCCAGCTGTCTCTCATTCTTTTCTGAACTTCCCTTGTACTTCATATTCACTACATATACACCAACACCCAATTATGCTGACATTCAGAGGGCCAACGCCTATATCTTATACCTTTTCCAAGTCCTACATAATGCTTTGCATGCAGTAAAAATTCAGAAATTATATGGGGATTGATTTGTTCCCAAACTATTCATTTCCATGTCTAAAATGTTTATCAGTCACAATCGCCACTTAATGTACTTAATATATACCTGGTAATACTAGCACCCACCCACAGAGAAATGTTTCCATCATATTACTTTACTCTTTGAGGCTGGTTGCCACTATCACTAAGTTCCTCTCTCCTAAGTTATCCACCTGCATTGTAATTCCTCAACTAGAAGGCACATTTCTTGACAGCAGAATCTTGTGGGGCTTCTGGGATGATGTGTCCTTGGAGGGTCCTTAGAATAGTGGAGTGGACGTTATTGGTTGCCTATCTATCAAACATGTTGCTTCTTTGGCAACATAACCCTAAGCTTGTCTGGCAACTTGCAACCATGTACTTCAGAAGGTTAGGTTTCCCATTGCACCTAGGGGGTATATTATAATCCATCTAAATTAATCCTAGGTTTTCCTATTCTTATTGCTGGTGATTAATTTAAGAATCATGTTTTGACCAGGCTCGGTGGCTCAGCCTGTAATCCCAGCACTTTGGGAGGCCGAGGTGAGTGGATTGCCTGAGCCCACAAGTTCAAGACCAGCCCAGGCAACTTTATGAGACCTCATCTCTACAATAAATAAAAAATTAACCAGGCATGGTAGTGTGCACCTGTACTCCTGGCTACTTGGAAGGGTGAGACGGAAGGATTGCCGAAGCCCAGCAGGTCAACACTGGGGTGGCCATGAGCATGTCACTGCACTCCAGCCTGAGCAACAGAGTGAGACTCCAACTAAAAAAAAAAAATCATGTTTTATGCTTTTGCAAAAGTTGTCCTTGTTCTTAGAGAATGATGTCTGGACTTGTGGCAGCCATCTTGGCATCATAAGGGAAAAACAGTTCAAGAGCACAAATTAACACCCCAATAATGGCAGTGTAGAAAGGAATGATACTCGGGCTTTGACAGCATCATTGAGCTACTAATAATTAAAACCACCTTGGAACCACCCCATCTGCAGACTTCTTATGTGAGATCATACATTCCCATAGTTGTTTAAGCCATTGGTAATTGGGTCTTTATTTTCTTCAGCTACAAATGTCCTGACCCAGGAAGCATGCCATAAATATTTGTTAAATTACTGACTAATGAAGTCTGCCTTAATTCATGTCATATTAGTGAACTAAAGTTCTAAATCTTGAACAGGAGTGAAAGAAAATTAAGATGGAAAACATCCCGCTATTTAAACAATCAGAAAAACTGAATGATTTCTATGCTGTTGTAGGTCTTGACTTTGGTGGCAGGGGTGATGGGTAAGGACATTCTAAACCTTGGGGAAATCACATTAGAAGACAATCCTCAGCACATTTTATTGTCATTTTTTTTTTAGTTGAACTATAGATTTAAATCGGTCAGTGCTCAAAATACTGCACTTGCTCAGGTGACCCTGGGGAGGGAACTTTAGCTCTGGTTGGTGCTGTTATAGGATGTGGAGCTGGGCTCCTGAGTCACTAAAGTTCCAGTCTCCGTGGAAAGGCTGTTGAGGTTCCCGATCACCGCCAGGGATGTCATCAATGGAACTATGTGGCTCGTGCTATTAATGTGGAGAATATTCCATGGTTTGCCTTTGGGGCCTGTTTGCAACCCAGATAAGATCATTTTTTTTCTACATTGTCGGGGTTCTTACCTGCCTGCCTCGCCTGTCTGAGCTTTGAGAACCACAGCACTGTCTCAGGAAGGAAACCAGGATCTGACATAAGGCAGAGCCCTCACTTCTGTCTGTTCTGGTTCAGTCATCAGAAGGACTCTTGGTGATTTGTCAGTTTGAAGCCTTGCTTTCTCACCCAGAATATCACAGTAACTGTATGCCTACTCTATTCCCTAGTTTTGCCTCATTCCAATTCAGATATGACATTGGCACCAAGGGTATATTATCTAAAAGGCAGAGCTGACAATGTTGCTTCTCTGCTCACAATCCTTTAGTGGCTCCCCATCACCTAGTGATACATTTAGGCTCCCTCATCTGTCATGGAAGGCTTGGCACGGTCTGGGCTCTGCCTTCCTCTCTAGTCTCATCTTTCCTGCTCATCCACCATGGACATAGAAATCTACCCACATCAAACTACCTGTAGCTTCTAGAACGTGCTACATCCCCCTGTATCTCTTTTAAAGCTGCTATCCTTGCTCTTGAATGCTTTCTCCACCTTGTCCTCCCTGCACATGTCACCTTCTCCTTTGAATCACATCTTTGATGCCCTCTGAGAAGCCTTCCCTAATCCCTTCATGCAAAATCAGAATCTACCTTTTCTCTGCTCAACTTTCCTCTAATCACCTGATCACTTTGTTTTATTACTGTATCTTGGTCTGTTTCCCCACTACATACTGAGTATCTTGTGGACGGAACTTGATCCTGCTCATCTTTGTATCTCTCATGCCCTGCACCAAGTTTAGTGCTTATGGAGTACATGCCAGCCACTTTTTGGTTTGAATGGAAGGAAATTAGATGGAAGGAAAAGTGAGAATGAAATACCAATGGAAGCAAATGGAAGGAAGAGTAAGAATGAAACACTTGCAGAAATTTCTGATGCAGGCAGTTTTGTTGTAGGCTTCCACTCTTTGGATTTGATCCTAGGAATCTGGAAAAAGAACTAAACATTAACTCCTTTGCAGGCCAGTGCCCAGGAATCATTCTTGACCAGAGAAAGACAATTTGGGAAATTGAGGTAGAACTACCACATGAGCACCACTGACTGACCTATAAATAATTCAATGCCCTGTCTCTAACTCATATGTTTTTCTACTATTCAAACCATCAAAACATTTTTGCAAGCTAATAGTTACACATTAAAACTTAAATAGGTTAATTATTTTCATTTCATCCTCTTTTTACTTCAGAATTTAAAGGCAGACCTATAGGGCAATGAAATTGCACATTCTCCTATGAATTCTAAGCCCTTGACTGACTGAAACCAGAACATTTGTTATTATTTTGCCCAAGGTTTCTTCCATCTCCATTTGGGAAATTACCATCTGCTTCCGATATGTCTCTTCAGCTTCCTTTGTGAACTAAAGGGCAAAGTTTTAACTCAATAATTTTAGCAATATCTACCTCCCTGTTGACAAATAAATCTTTCTGCTTTCTTTTGGGAATTCCCTATCTCCTCTGCTCACCTATCATTCAAGGCATGCTTCTGTTCTTTCAGGAACTTTTTTGGGAATGTCATTTGGATTTATCTTAGACAGAGAGTTGCACCTGGAATTCAGAAAGGTGGTCTCCCAAGGATCCTGTAGATCAAATCCTTTCACGGTAGTTTTTTCAATGGACAAACAATCTACCTCACTCCAGAATTGCCATTGTAAGAGAAAAACTGGCCGTCCCTTTGCAGTCAAGGGGAAGCACTCAGTTACTGAGAGCTTTGAGTGAGATTCATTAGTTTGTATTCCTATCTTTATGGCAACCAAACATGTTCACTTTTGAGTTTTCTGTAAACTGGATGAGTCAAGATGCCTTAGAGTACCTCTGTCTTCCTAATCTCTAGATTTTAGAAAAATGTACATTCCCTTTTGTCTGATTACCATGCCTGAACTCAGAAAGTATAATTTGAAAGATGATCTTTTATATCAAAACATTTGCATTAGCATTAATGCCTAGTGAAAACATGCTACAGCTAATAGAAGGATAGAGAGGTGACATATAATTAATGTGTGTGCTTTTGGTCCCTGGGAAGTGGTCTATCTCTGAAAGGAACTATGCACTTATACAGTTTGGCTAGTGTGGGCACAATTAAAAAGGACTAAGGAATGCCAGGAGCCCCAGAGCCTCCAGAAATTTGGCATCTTCAGGAAAGTCATGCCTACACACATCCTTAATGTTTTACAAAAGAGTTTAACCATTTTCCTTAGGTGGAATGATTTCCAGATAGTAAGAAAAAAAGTTAAAAAAGAAAAAGAAATGGAAATGATGAATGGTTGTCATGTGCTTTAGCTCCCAAGCATGAAATTGGGGCTCAAGCCAGAGGAGTGAGTTTTCTTTGGGTCCAGGCCAGCAAAATGAAACCCCAAGAACCCGGTCTTTGGATATGTCATTATCTAACAAGCCAAAGGAAATGGATGACATGATGCTGACTAAGTGAGATGAATTTTGGTCTATAATATGTGAACTCCAACCAACAGTTAAAATGCCAATTAATGTTAGTATCAAATTGTTCAATCTTGTGGACAATCAGAACATAGACACAATGCATTCAGATCCTGTGCAAGTCAACAGGTGTCTGGTCTAGATACCCTGGCAGTGATAGTTAATTTTGCTGTGTTTTGATTTAGTGTTTGTGGTAATATATTCTAGTATGTCTGAGAATATGAAAGTAACACCTGGTGTGCTCTGTGCAAATGCTTCTCCGCTTCAGGAGGAAAGCCAAAGGGGACGCACAGCTGAACCTGAAGCATCATTATAAATAGGCTCCAGGGAATAAACTCCTCAGATTTCTGAGAATAAAACAAAGTTAGAGAAAATATACAAATATATGAGACTTTCTTGTAGCAAGACACACCTTCGAGAACAGATTATGCTCAGAAGTTTGTTTTGGGGCCATTTGTAATCCAAATCAGGTTTTCACTGCATAGTTTTGCATGCAAACGTCCTCAAAACACACTCGTGTGCATGTGTGCACACACACACAATTTACAAGCAGGGGCAATGAGGCTGATTTTTTTTTTTTTAAATGCTTGTGTTCAGTGGTTTTATTTTGCTGATATCTTAAGACTGTCAAAAGGTGGATATTCTTTCTAGAATTATTTCTTCCTGGACTGGGCACATCGTAGGCTGTGTTAGACTAGTGCCTGCACAGAGGTGAAGCTGTTGACTTTACAGTCCTTGAAGCAATTGTTTCAGGTCCCAGTGCCTCTGTCATCAGTGTTCTCTTCCTTTTGTGTGATTGAGATCTGGAATTCTCAGGTTTAGCTTATTATATGGTGAGTATCCAAGAAGAACAGGCAAGGCGAAAAGAAGCCCTCTCCTGGGAAGACCTAAAAACACCATGTGCTTATGATAAGAAAACTGCTGGATTGTTTTAAATGTATAATATTTCTTAGACTTGCATCAAATCTAATAAAGAAAGATAAACTGACGTTTTGGATTTTCTTGTACAAAAACATTCAAATTTTACTCTCCCCTCCCCTCCCTTCCTCCCTCCCTCCCTTTCTCTTCCTTCCTTCCTTCCTTCCTTTCTTTCTTTCCTAACTTAACAGTTCAGTTTTAATCAAGTCTGGCTTGCCCTGCCACCTCTGTGAGAAGTCATCACCATTGGGAAGATAAGGAATCACACTGTGTCACTTTCATTACTGTGCTCACCTTATAAACCTATTGGCAATTTTGGTGGACATTTCTAAGATGTAATATGAGCAAGAGAGAATTCACCATTTCCCTCCACCAATGTCTAGAGTGTCAAAATGACTCTCTGTTTGCCACATTCCCAGGGTTGGGAGGTCCTGCTAGCAATCTCAGCCTTCACCTGGAAGTGGAAGGTGATAATATGCAATCCATGAATTCAATGTACATTGAAAATACATTTTGGGCTCAACAGGAGTTACTGAGCATTCAACTGGAGTTCTCAGGTGCAGTAGGAAAATGCAGTGGTCTGTTGAGCTCACATTCTGGCTGATTAATACACTGTTAAATGCTATTTGGAGCTCTGCCAGAAGAAATATAAACAGCAAAAGAACTTACTCTATAAGTATCTGTCTTTTTGCCAAATCGTACAAGGAAAATGTGTTTAAGAAAAAAAAGATAGGAGGATGTGTTTTTATTACATGTATGCTCATCAGATCCCAGCTCTGTAAAACCCATTAAAAACAACATGAAGTATTTAAAATCAGCAGCAATCACCTTGGTTGGTTACTGATTTACAAGATTAAAAACATTCTGAACTGAAGATGAAGGTGCATTAATACACACAGTTTCCTGAAAGAATCCTTGGTGATTACTTGCCTGTCTGTTTGGTGAGGGGTTCAACAGCTTAAGGAAAAATGTCAGCACGTAAGTGAGGAGGAGGCGTTGATACTCAATAATGTCCCTGGGAAATTGAGAGGGTTGTTTAATAGCCCAGTCCTAAATACTATCAAGATTTGTTTTTAAAACATCTCTGGCACGCACTGGTCCAGTGGCAGGAAAAGTTTTCAAGTTAAATGTGCACTGTGAAGGCCTTCCTAGTGTTAAGGAAGACATTCCTTTTATACCACGTCCGGGACCATAGTTCCTGGAACACGGAAGAGTTCTAGTGTAATCCCCAGAAATTGCCCAATCTGCTTCAACTTTTATCTACCAAAGTTGTGTCGTTTTTCAGTTGCCATGGGCTCCCAGGTTAAAGGTCACATGACCTGAGCATGCCTAGATAAACTAAAAGTCCATCTACGGGGCGGACACTGCATAGCAGGATTCGGGGTCCAATCAGATGGGGCCTTGGCATCACCTCATGACAGGATCCAATCCAATCATGCTTCCTAGCATCACTCACCACAGAGCATGCTCATTAACCTATACTTACATAACCAGCTACAGACCCTGCTGGGGAGACAGAGTTAGGCGCTTTTTCTTCCCTCCTTGCCAGTTGATTTGCAAAAAAAACCTTTCTTTTCCCCAAACCTGGTGCCATGGCATTGACTTCTACATTGAGAGTCCATGGCTTGCTTGGTAATGCTAGCACCAACATGGACTGGCATCCTGAAAGCTAGGTACTGTCACCAGTAACATATCCAAGTCATCCTTTAGGGCGTTTGGATTGAATTGATCCCCTGTCATTCATCTTCTTTCAGAATTTATAATTTTGGAGGAAACAAACATCTCAAATGGATAGAGTTTTTGTTTACCTGTTGTAAATAAAGCAATGCAGTAGCTTGCATAATAAATATACGTAGGTAAAGGAAGATGGGAAATGGCAGCATGTGGTCAGTTTTAAAGGATAGATGCCTGAGTGTGCACTTTTTTTTTTTGAGTTGGAGTCTCATTCCTTCACCCAGGCTGCAGGGCAGTGGCATGCTCACAGCCACCCCAGCATCAACCCTCTGGGCTCAGGCAATCCTTCTGTCTCAGCCTTCCAAGTAGCCAGAACTATAGGTGTGCACTACCACTCCCAGTTAATTTTTTGATTTATTGTAGAGATGAGGTCTCGCCAAGTTGCCCAGGCTGTTCTCGAACCCGTGGGCTCAGGCAATCCACTCACCTCAGCCTCCCAAAGTGCTAGGATTACAGGCTTGAGCCACCACGCCCAGCCTGTATTTATGTTTTTATGTGTGTGAAGCTCTCACAGGTCTCGGTCAGCAGGTGTCTAAATGTTTCATGGGAAGATGTGACTGGTAGATAAAGGTCAGAGAAGGGTAAAGTCAGAAATGCAACTGACAAAGGCCATATTTGTATCCCTTTTCTGACGTGATGCCTCTGTGGTATACAGCCTGTCACCTCAGTGACCACCTCACCACTGGCGACGCAATTACTGTGGATCGTGGTGGTGAGTCTATTTGACAAAACCCCCATAGGTGTACATGCTCTTGCTACTGCAGGATCCTTGGATTTTTAGGGATTACAAACCACAATAACTGTTTGTAGTGCTTTGAGCCTCCTACATTTGATCTGGGCCTTCCTTGAACCCATAGGAGGAAAACGATGGAGTTTCAGTGAACATGAGCACTACAGGACAAGCTGAGGGCATGCCCAGATTGCCGCTCCAGTGTTGGACTTCATGTCACTCTTGTGTTACATATGCCACCTAAACACGTGCCTATCAATTGTACTAGAGGGCCTCAGACTTTCCTTTGTGCTTTTATAAATTTTAGTTTGGCTTTCTAAGTAGGTAGATTTCCAAGTCCAGCTGAGAGAGGAACAAATTTGCCAGGTGAAGAAAAACTGCTTCATAAAGGGAAGCCCTCTTTGTCTCTGAGGCAGCCTTGGATTAAGCACTCCATAAAACATCCTTGTGGGGCCCCAATGGCTCAGGTGGTTTCTCCAGATGCCATCCCTAGCCGCCATTACAATACCTTTCACTCATGCTTTGCATCTCCATTGTGTCCTGTAGTTTTGCACCTGGACCTGCCTTTAACAGCCACTTCAGGCTGATGTTCCTTTGGGATAGTCCAGCTAGCTCTCAGTTGCAGCTGTGTCCTGGATGCTGTGTCTGCATCAATTTTGATGCCCCCTTCCAAAACCATCCTATCCACTGAGCCCAGGCTTTCTCTGGGAAGAGAGTTGGAAAAATGCACCTCAAGGTCAAGGCTTGATTTTTCTTTCCTTGAAGCAATACAGCAGTGCTTCACAGTAAGAAGAAACTCCTGGAATCACTGATGCAAACTCAGTGTATTATTATAAAGCTCTGTCTTGGCTTTCTGTGGTCTTTGCCATTTCTTTACTCACTAGACATTCACAGGAGTAGAGAGCAACCAAGATGTCCTACAATGGTCCTCCCCATAAGCAATACTAATGTTCAAATCAAAGCTAAGAATGATTCTAGAATCAGGGGATTAGTAGAAACATTTCTGTTATATAAACTGATGATATATAAATTTTGGATTCAAATAAGTTCAGCTAAAATGTATAAAATATATCAGAGCACAGGGACCCATTCTGGGCAGAAACTGAGCCAAGCTGGGTGAAATGACTTGCTTATGTTATAGAGGCAGAAACTGAGCCAAGTTGGGTGAAATGACTTGCTTATGCTCCTGTGTGTGATAAGTCACAAGCCCATCAGACTAACCTTGTTCTCTCTTGCCTCAAGCCCATGCTCTTAGCACTTTTCCCCACGTGGGTTGGGAATCTACTCAGAATCCAATTCTAGCTTTGCATTTTAGGGGATTGGGAATTCTCACCTGTGTTTAGAGACAAAAGAATAAATTTTCACAAGGCCTTCCTGTCCATGTGCTTTGGGTGGGAGACATTGACCTTAGTGCCACTGACTTGGGAAGTAGAGTGGACAATTGCTTTGGTTTATTTCATTTTTTAGGTTTTTGGCTGCTCAGCGTCCAACCACTCTGCCTGTTTGAGAGATGTCCTCTGTTGTTTGCACTTTTGGAGAATGTTGTGCCCTTTCTCCCACTACAGAAGCAAAGAGAAGGTGGGTAGGTCTTCCCTCTCTCTGTCTCCGAAGGCCAAGCTTTAAACATGTGGCCTTGGTCTGACTTTTAAAATTTCCTGCCTGGGATCTTTATATAAGGCTAATGTCATACAACAAATGGTGGAGCAAAACCATCATGACAACATGAGAGTGTGCAGTGCTGGTGGCTGCTTCCTAGACAGACAGTTTCTGCTGAGAGATAATGCTTGGACCTCCCAAGCTGCCTGGGTGTGTTCAAGTTCATTCAGCCTTTCTCTGTTAAGGGAGACTCCAACATCCTTCCAATGAGTTCCCTTCCTTGATTTTTTTTTTCTTAAAGACTGCTTTGATGCACCAAGAGCCAGCCATCTTCTCCTTGTTGGGAGCAGCACAGTATCTCCCAGGTCACCAAGAAGGAAACACAGTTGAGGAATTCCTACTCCTTGACTTCTGGGATTCAGGCCCCCAGGAGGCTGGGTTTAGGTTTGGCTAATATCCTGGATTTTTAAAGTACATATGCTCTTGCAGAGAAATCTGGCATTTTAAACTTGATTTTTTCCAAATGGGAAAGCTATATAAAAATGAAAATTTTTTGTTTTTCACATTCTCAAGTGACAAAAGGAAACATCAAGTGCATTAAACAAAAACTCTGTTTAGAATTTGAATAAAGAGGCAGAGTGCATGTGACAAAGCTGTGACTGAACCCAAACCTGCCTATTTTGTCTGAATTTCAGTATTCTGGCATTGCCCTAAGTCAATTTTTATTCTCAGATAGTTAAGAAATAACTCTTCTTACTTTTTTGTAAGTTAGCTCACATCAGGAAAAAATGTGATTTGATAGATTATTTTTCTATTGAATATCTAGCTCTCTCCTCGCAGTTTGAAAGAGCTTGTCACAATTCCCAAAGTGTTAATGCTAAACCAGCCATGAAGAGAAGCACATGCCCAAGGCTAGAGCAAGCAAGCTAAACTAATGAGAACCAAGTATAAGGCTAAAAACGAGACACACACACACACACACACACACACACACATATGTATATACTCATGGATATGTTCATATGCACAAATGATACATACACATATATGTTTTGTGTATAATAAATATATGTTAAAATCTTTTTTCAGTGATCAGAGGTTTAGACACACAAAAAAAACTTTATTCCTATAATTTTTAATGCATTTTTTTTTTGAGTTGGAGTCTCACTCTGTTGCATAGGCTGGAGTACAGTGGCACACTCATAGCCACCCCAACGTCAACCTGTTGGGCTCTGGCGATCTTCCACCTCAGCCTTACAAGTAGCTGGAACTATAGGTGCGTGCTACCATGCCCAGCTAATTTTTGATTTATTGTAGAGACTAGGTCTCGCCAAATTGCCTGGGCTGGTCTCGAACCTGCAGGCTCAGGCAATCCACTCACCTCAGCCTCCCAAAGCACTGGGATTACAGGCTGAACCACCGAGCCCAGCCATTTTTAAATGCATTTTAATGGAAATCTAGGTGGGAAGCAAATCAGTATAATTTCTGCATTAAGCAAATCTCTTAAATGTTAAAAAACCCTTGGTGGAACTCTTGCACCTTAGGCCTTAAGGAGCAGCTGCCTTCTGGAGCTCACTGGACTGGAGATAAAGAAGCCGAGTCCCTGACCAGCCTCTGAAACGTCTTAGTTCAATGACTTTACAGCATTGGGCTTGTTTCCTCACATGGGAAATGAAGGGTTAATGAACTTTCTAGCTCTAAAAAATGGTTAGTCAATAATTCATGAAAATACACGGGATCTGAATTCCCCTACTGCTGCTGTTATTCACGGATCTGATGGTACTTTCTGAACAGTGGAGAGACCATGCACATTCAAGACCCTTTCCCTCTGCACCCCTGCCATACACTCACCATGCCTCCACA
This sequence comes from Carlito syrichta, assembly GCF_000164805.1. NCBI lineage: Eukaryota > Metazoa > Chordata > Mammalia > Primates > Tarsiidae > Carlito > Carlito syrichta. The sequence goes on along the minus strand of NW_007252901.1, from coordinate 139,290 downwards.
GCCAGGGCATGTGGAAGGGCACCAGACTGTGGGTGGAGATTCTGGGTACTGGTTGGTGTCATCAGGAATGAGCCAGGGAATCCAGTGTTCATGCCTCCTGTGCCATTGAAATATTTTTGCCATGAATTCATTCACTCATCACTAAAATGTTAACATTACATATATCTACACAGATAATTGCAAACATGAAAACCTCTCTGTAGCATTCAAGATACCAACAAGGAGCAGATGGCTTTCTCAAATTAGTAAATTTCAAAGAAGGACTATTTACAAAGAGATTCTATGAAAATGTGGGAAGCACAAGGAATAGGGTAGTAACCTGGGGTTAATAGCATTGGAGTAGACATTATGATTAAGGCTGAAGAGACAACAGTGGTGTCTGGAATTCTTAAGCACTCATAGAGGAGGCCTTTTGGACAGGAGTAGTGATATTTGGTTGAGCAACACAAATAGCCCAAGGCAATCTCTCAGAAAGAGAGCCAAAGAGAATAAATAACCTGAAGGTATTCTCTGCTCTTACTCTTATCTGACGCCAAGTTTTCCCTGGATAAACCCAACTGAAAACCCAGAATAAGGGAGTCCGTTGATGGACTCTATATTCACCTACTTTCTGAAGCAGGAAGGAGGGTGGAGAAAGGTGGAAAGAGAATTTGGAAGGTCAAAGAGAAGACGTCCAGCACACAAAGTGAGTAAATCTACACAAACTAAGAGCAAAATGGTTTCAAAGTCTTTCATTAACTAACTATAGCCTTGAATCACTAGTTACATGGAAATGATAGCATATTTGCTTAGTCTTTTGTTACGTGGATTTGAGAAGAAGTCCCTGAGAACCAGAAAAAAAGATAACTCTCTGAGCATCAAACAGTGACAACAACATCTAATGGATAAGAGTAGAGATAAGTGAAAAGGGACCCAGTGACTTCTTGATCAGCAGGACCAGAAAAATACCAAAAGGGTATTTTTGTATTTATGGGAAGAATATTCTGGTTAGTGATTGGTGCAGGGTTCTGGAGACATAGAAAAGGGGTGATCTTAGAGATAAGATTTTGGCAGTGCTTATTTATACATCAAACTGGAGAGAGGATGGATAGAACCCATTTCATGTCCTGCTTGGTTTTCTTTTGCAGATGGGACACACTAGGATTATCTCCAGATCCCATAAAATGTTAGGACCATATCACCAACTCTTTTGACCTCTTATACATTCTTGGAGCAGCCTCTGGTTCTGATCTGACTTTATTTGTAGTGGATGCAAAACAAGAATGTGCTGGGATGACCTCTTTTGTCTGATATGGTGGCGGAATATTTTTCATGACAAGTGAGTGAATTGACATTCTGTTTGTAGTCTTCAGTCCCATGGGCTTGAAGGAGGTCAGTCTGCTATTATGTGATGGGTGTGTTCTCACCTGCCAACGACTACTCAGAATTCTGAATATGCAAAACTGAGGGACTGTGGGCCTTGATACTTCTGAAGCGCCTTGAGAGCCCATCTGCCATTTCCTGGGGATATTAGGAGCATTACCCTTTTACCGTAGGGACTTCCATCTACTTCCTGTCTAATATCACTTTCATAAATGCTCTCATTCAATCTCTGCAGCAACTCTCTGAGAATGATTATTGTATTCTCATTTTTCAGTGGATATAAACCAAAGGTCAAGTGAAAGAAGTAACGAGACCAAGGTCATGTAACTAGTGGGCTGCAGAAGAGGGTCTTGAAGTCAGGCCCTCTGACGCAAAATGTGATGTCACTAGTAGCAATAGCTGTTATGTGAATGGAGAAATGAGTATGTACTAGATGGTTATAATTCATTTATTTCTTAAACAACTTTATGAGTGAAATTATTAATATCGTCATTAGTATGTTAGAGAAATGCAGCTAGAGAAGTTAAATAGCTTGCCCAAGGTTACATGGTTACTGGCGGAGTGAGTTTTCAACCCCAGGAGATTTGATTTCAGAGACTGAACTTTGCAAACTGCCCGGCGTCCAGACTGAGAAGAGGGGAAGCAAAACGCCCCCACGATTACCAGCAAGAAAGCATGGGGAAAAAATGAAATACTGTGAATAAATCCGTTCAGGCCAAAGCAACTGTTAGAGGCTTAATAGATTCAGAAGTTACAGGCATATCTAAACTAATCTTTTACTTTTTAACTCTCTGCATTAAATACTGCTTCCCTTGTCTTTCAGATTATCAGATAATTTAACTACAAGCCTTGTTATACATTTGAATGAACACCACGGGAGGTTCAAAAGGTTAAGTTACTAAAAACAAAACCTTGGTGTTTTGCTTTGTTTGTTTTGGGGGATCCCGAATGTCTATTTCTAGTCTTTATGGAACCAGGAAGTGCTAATATAATAGGAATGTGATGCTTAGAGTAATTTGATACAAAAGAAATCAGGAAGTCCTGGGAACAGTTGAAAAAAGATGGTTGTTACAATATTTTTACTTGACTTTTTTTCTCAGCCCAATGTTATGAGAGATTTTTGTCTGTGATAAAACTAGCATTGCATTTTTCTTTAACCTAGGCCGTAGGTGTGCCTCTAACTTATATTGAGGCCACCGCTATATTTCCCTACCTTTCTGATACAATTCGACAAAAGAGTACTCTAAACTTATTTTTACATGAATACTCTTTTAAGATATTGAGTAACTGAATTATCTCTTAGATAGCCACATGTAGCTGTTTAATTAAAATAAAATAAAATAAAAATTCAATTTATCAGTTGCACCAGCCACATTTCAAGTGCTCAGTAACCACATGTGGCTAGCTTTGACTAGTGACTGCCACATTGGACAAGACAGATATAGGACATTTCCGTCATCACAGAAAGCTCCATTGGAGAGTCACACATAGAGCTCGACCTCAATCGGGAAGAAACGACAAAACATGAAAAGGAAGTAGAGAGGAGGCTTCCCTGGTCTCTTTCCTGGACTCACAGCTGGAATCGTGCCTGTAAATCTCCAGGAGCAAGTTAGCTATGACAGACTCTGAATATTGTACTTTGGAAGCATGGTATTTATATATCACGTACTCTCTATGCTTCTGTCCTCTTATTCCCTGTAATACCTGTAATGCACATTAGGAAGTTAGAGTCTATGGCAGCTTCACAAACAGGAACCAAGGAAAGGGGATTGGAGCCACAATTGAATCTGAGCACTTAGTAGTGTTAGAAGTAGTTGAAAAGGAGACCCCCCAAGGAAGCTGTAAAACTTAGGGGACAGGAATAGAGGATCCTTGGACAGCCTGCCTTTTCCCTTGCCTGAAAACTCTTGCAGAGAGAGAGGAACCAGGAGATTCTGGATTTCATTCCATTATTGAAATCTGTGCTCTCTTTGTTAGAAACCTCATAGCCAAAGCCTCTGAAGCTTTCTGTTAAGAACTTTCTATTAAGAACTCACGGTAATTCCTACAGAGCAATGGTTCTCCGTTTTGTGACTGTACTCCAAAATAGTTGAATGCAAATCTCTGGTGTGGATCCCTGGCATTGGTGTTATTTTTGGCTCCCTGGGTGACTCCAATGTGCAGCTAAGACTGAGAAATTATGCTTGTGATAGAACCCCTTTTATGCACAGATCAGAATGACCAGAACACATAATCCAAACCTTTTCTTCCTTCCCTCTGTTTGACAGTAATATGAAGGCCTGTAATTTATATTAAGATGATCTGTCTTGATAGTAGAGCAGTAAAGTAGAAAGATCTCCGAGTTCAGAGCCAGAACTTCAGAGTTTAGTCCAAACTCTTCATCGAATAGCAACTATATTATGCAAGCTGCCTCACCTCACTGCACTGTCATTTCCCTGCCTGAAACCTGAAAGTACTGGTCTTGAAGGGCTCTAATTTTCTTTGTGTTGTACACCGTATGCCAAGGCTATACAAAGTGCTTTACTGTTCCATGAGTCTGATGACATAGCCATGTGATGACATAGCCCTGTACAACCACCTAATGAGCTAAATACTTACTAAGAATATGAGGATAAGGAACTCTAGTCTTTGAAGCCCCACATTGTCTAATGCAGTGCTTCCTTGTACATCGTAAGCACTGACTATAGCTGACTGAATACTTTAGATGACTTTTCCCCAGGGTATTGACGAGCCAATTATAGGGACAGAATAAGCAGTCTTGTTCAAGTCAGAGCAGTTAGATGCAGGGTTTTTCCGGGACAGCCAGCTGCCTCTCTGCCACCCTGTCCCAGATAACTAGAAGAGCGTCAGTGGCTGGTATGGCATATGGCACAAGACTGGGAAAGAGGTCTTCAAATGCCGGGCCTCAGCTGACCTTGCCATCATGCACGCTGGGGCGCCCAATATGCTGCCTGCCTTCATCAGCCTGGCTCAAGACCTTGATACAGCTGAGCCTACCAGTTGAAGGCGTCAGGACACACAGCTGCTTCAGGATGGCGAGAATAAGGAATGGCCCAGGAGACTGGGATCCTCTCCTTTATTTGCTGCCAATGCTGCCAACTAGCTGTATGACCTTGGGCACAAAAATCTCTTTGTACATCAGTTTTCTTATCTTTAAAATAAGCTGCTTGGATCATGTGATTCTAAGATCCTTTTCAAATCTAAAACCGTATAAAAAAAACGTTTTCTTTGGAAAGCTATCCTTGTTATTACTCAATGCCCTATTCTTTTCAAGGTGCTTGACAATAGATTTTGTGATTATTTCCTCTGTCTTTTCCCCCTAACTTCCTATGTAGAGAAGTTAAACTTAGAAGCCCAGGGTTTTTCAGGGTCATTCCTTTTTCCATTTAGAAAAAGAAACTAAGTTGTTCCATTCCTGCTTTGGTCAAATCACTTACCCTTCAAAAAAATCTTTAAAATGATAGCTGATGATCCTGAAATTACTCTGAATATGTTCTTAAGTGTTTGTAGTTCAAGTTGTTAAGCTCGAATGGATTTTAACTCCTTCTCATACTTGGGTCATTTTTCCTTCTTCTATTACAGGGCTGTCCCCACACTCTTACGTGTAGACTACGATGGCATATGCTGAGTTTTCAGTGTCATCTGTCAGCCATTTTCAGTCCTTTTATACAGATTTTTGCAAAGTGTCCCTGTCCAGCTGCATCAACATTACCTGGGAACTTGTTAGAAATGCAAATTATCGGGCTATCCCAGACCACAGAATCACTAGTCTATATTGTAAGGTGATTCTGATGCATCCTGAACTTGAGAACTATTGCTCTAAAAATAGACAGTCTTTTTTCTTGCCCTTCTCATTCCTAATATATTTCCTTATTTCCTTCCATAATACATTAAAAGATTAGGAGATTATTTCTCTTTAACTCTTTCGAAAATGGAGTTCTATTTTCTGTATTGACTTTTCTTACTCTGACTCTAAAAGAACTATTAATTTTTCTTTGTGGAATGGCTTAGTTTTCTCTTTTTCTGACTTTCTCATAGAATGTGAGTGTATTACATGGCATGAATTAAATGAAATGTAATCACAGAAGCAACTGATAAATATTTTTATACAATTCTAGAGCCTTTCTACTTCAAATATGTTCTTAGGCCAGCAGCGTTGGCATCACCATCACTGGGAACTGGTTGGTACCACAAAATCTGTCTCTACCCCAGCTCCACTGAATCTGCATTTTAACAAGATCTCCAGGTCATTAATCTGCAAATTAAAGGTTTTTTTCTTTGTTAACTTTTTGAAAAAACAGAGATCACTATGTTGCCCAGGCTGGTGTCAAACTCCTGGCCTCAAGCAATCCTCCCATGTTGACCTCCCAAAGTGCTGAGATTATAGGCGTGCACCACCTTGCTTAGAAAGCAAATTAAAGTTTGAGATGGGTCAGGTGTAGTGGCTCAGCCTGTAATCCCAGCACTTTGGGAGGCTGAAGCAAGAGGATTGCCTGAGCCCAGGGGTTTGAGACCAGCCTTGGCAACTTGGTGAAATCTCATCTCTACAGTAAATCAAAAAACTTAGCTGGGTGTGGTGATGTGCATCTGTAGTTCCAGCTACTTGGAAGGCTGAGGTGGAAGGATCACCTGAGCCCAGCAGGTGGAGGCTGCGGTGGCCATGAGTGTGCCACTGCACTCCAGCCTGGGTGACAAGAGTGAGGCCACAGCTCAAAAATAATAATAATAAAGTTTGAGATGCATTGTTCTAGAAGAATATTTCATCTAGAAGAATATTTCATCCTTAAATGGAATGATTGTTTTATAAGTTATAAGTTGAAATATAGTTACTTGAAAATGTTAGCCAATCACATTTTATGTCTAAGGTAATATATATATTTGGTAACGTGAGCCTTATGATGATGACAAAGAAGCAAGAATATATTTTATATAAAATAAATGCATTATGCACATATTAATCAATAAAAACAGTTTTCGCTTTTCTACATAAGATTGTCTTAACCTTACAAAGGTTTTACAAAGAACAGGTAGGTAAAGGAAAGATAATCAGGAAGAATTTTCCAGAGTGATAGACTACTCAGCCAAGGAGATGGCATAAATAATGTCACGACTGTGTAAAAAGAGTGTAAAGTGTTTTTTTTTTTTGAAAAGCAGGATTTATTTATTTATTTTTATTTATTGAGTTGAAGTCTCTCTCTGTCGCCCAGACTGGAGTGTGGTGGCCGCTCCCGGTCACCGCAGCCTCGACCTGCTGGACTCCGGCGATCCTTCCGCTTCAGCCTTCCGAGTAGCCGGAATTACAGGAATGCGCTACCACGCCTGGCTGATTTTTTGATTTATTGTAGAGATGAGGTCTCGCTGTCTAGGCGGGTCTCGAACCCGCGGGCTCAGGCAATCCACTCACCTCAGCCTCCCAAGGCGTGGGATTACAGGCTAAGCGACGGAGCCCGGCGAAAGCAGGATTTATTAAGAAGACGGAAAAACTCCCACAGTGGGAGGGGACCTGAAGGGAGGGTTGCCCAAGAGTGTAAAGTTTTTTTAAAGACAGAAATGATTTTGTGGAAATACAGTGTAGTAGTAATATTAGTCATTGCGATGTACTGAGTAGACCTAGACATCGTGTGCTTTACCAGCAATATCTCATACAATAACCAAGGATACGCCACGAGGTGGATATTACCGTTATTCCTACTTTATAAAGGAGGAACCTGAGGCTTGGTTGGTTAAGCAACTAAACGTGCACTTTCATTTCAGAGAGGTTTTGAGTTTGCTATTACTATCTATTTTAATTAGAATAACATTGGGGCAGTGTCAGACAGAAATCTCAACTTCAATGTCTGAAGAAAAAGAAGTTCATTCTTACTCCTGTTAAGTTCAGAAAGGGTGTTCTGATTAATGAGAAGCTCTTCTTCAAGCTCAGCCTCAGTAACCCAACTTCTTTCATTCTTGTAACTCTGCCATATTCCACATTTATCTTCCAGGACCAGCCTGTTCATCTGTATTACAGCCATGGAGGAAGAAGGAGCATGGAGAATTGGGTGAGAAGGATTTTCTAATGAGTCAGACCTAAAAATGATACACATTGCTTCCATTCACATTCTACCAACTTGAACTCGAAAGGAGAATGGGAAATTTGGTTGATCCCAGAAAGAAGAGGAAGAGGGTGGGATGAACAGGTCTCCACCAAACAACTTCCCTGACTTTGTGCAAGTAACTTATCCTTTTATTTGCCATGTTAACTTCAGTTTCTTCATCTGAAGAGTGGGAATGATTACACCTGCATCATCAGGTTGTTGTTTGGATTAAATTACTAACCTTTATTATTACTATGATATAGGGCTGATAAATTCTTGATTTCCCTTTTTGACAATTTCCTGGTTCAGAAAATAGTCTGTTCAAGATAGTCTTATTTTACTGAGGATGAAAACATGACTGACATTGGAATTAAATGAAAGTATCATTAAGGGTCCAGGGTTACAAGGAAATTAAATATTTAGCATAGTAAGACATAGACACTTGATTTTAGAAAAGTACATTTCAAAGACTTCAAAAGATATAGAGTTATCTCCTTCAGGTTACAGGCTATAAATGTGAATATGGCTTATTGTAAGAGGAAGAATCTAGGAGTTTAACAGAGTATAGCATAGTGTCTGGCATGGAACAGGTGCTTAATTAATATTTGTTGAACTAATGCATGAATAAAAATCTTGTGAAGAAGATAAATAAGAATTTTTATGCCAGGCGGGACGGCTCAAGCCTGTAATCCCAACAATTTGGGAGGCCGAGGCGAGAGGATTGCCTGAACCCCGGGTTTCGAGACCAGCCTGGGCAACTTGGTGAGACCTTGTCTCTACTGTATATATATAAAACTAGCTGAGTATGGTAGCTGGCACCTGTAGTTCCAGCTACTTGGAAGGCTGAGGCGGAAGGATGGCCTGAGCTCAGCAGGTTGATGCTGGGGTGGCTGTGAGTGTGCCTCTGCACTCCAGCCTGGGAGACAGAGTGAGACTGACCCCTCCCAAAAGAATTATTTAGATAATCAAGTTAGGTGGAGTTGTGTAGTTTGAACGTTGGTTCTATGGCTACATAAAGGATCTATATTTTCTCTGATGTGTTTGTCTTGGCCCTGGGATGGGCATGGGATGAAGACGTAGAATATAAATATGTCACATCTAAGAAGGATGTGCCCAGTTTAAGGAAGTCGTAGCTGAACAGTTTCCTGATGGGGTCAGACCTAGTTGTAATTATATCCAAGTCTAGAAACCACATGAAGAAGAATATTAGCAAATGAGAAAGTGCTCAAGTGGGCAACTATGAGGATGAGAAGTATGGAAACCAGATCACGTAAAACATGAAAGAAGAAACTAGCATGGATGGAGATGACTGGATGTGGTGGTATGGGCATACTAGCTACCTTCCACGTGATGTAAGGACTGCCATGTGGACCGAGCTGCAGGGACAGGGGCGATGACTGATACATGATCTATTACAGAGATGCCAATCTCACTGCAATATACACAGAACATGCTCTTAAAAGGAATGAGGACTCTCCCAGAAGTAGTGATCTTCTTCTGGTCTGAATGACCTCCTGCCAGCAATGCTCAATAGATAACTCCAACTGTGGAAGAAAAGAGGAAATAAATAATTGCTAACATATCTCAAACCAAAAGCGAAGGTGGATCTTGATTTCTCTCTGTCCTTGATGTCCCTTTCCATGTGGAACTGAAGTGCTAAGTGTGCGGCTGGTTGCCTTGGGAGGCCAGAGCTGCTGCCCCAATGCTCTGCTGGCCCTGGCGGCTGTGCTGTAAGGATCAGCACATCTGTGTCACTTCATGATGCATGCCGCCTCCAGGGGAGAGACACCTCTGACAGCTGGCCAGGGAAGAGTCCTGATGTCAGCTGTCAGAGCACCCCACAGTCTGCACTTTCAAGCAGGGGAAATGAAATTTCACTGTAGCAATAAGACAGCAGACAATATGTTGGAAACGAAGCTATCCTTAAAATAAGTAACTTAAATTTATCTGATACTGAGAGTTCTCCTGGGCAAGCCAATATAATTATCATCAAGGCAATAGTTACAATTAATGGCATATTATTAATGTAATGGTAAATATTGTAATTATTATGCTTGGTTTGAACACCCCAGGGGCTGTCCTACTTTTCTGTTCCTTTCTTCTTAGCCATAATAAATAACCTTCCCAATTTATTGCTTCCTCCTATTGCTAGGGTTTCTTATTCTGGGGCTCAAAATCAGAAAATATGGGAATGGGGGAACTCTGAATGAATGCTTCTAAAACAAAATGTCAACATAGATTTCATATATTTCTCAAACAGAATCCAAACATTGAGCTTGAGGCTGATGCAAATAAGACAGTGATGTGAGATTCATATTTAGACTGTGTATCAGTGTCGATTTCCGCATACCATTAAAATGCAGCAATGAAAAATTTCAGTATCACCGTGCTGCACTCTACATGTGATTAAAGGCAGTTTGACTCTCCATCCTTTGCAGATTTTTCTTTTCTACTTTTAGCTCCACTGTTTGCCGGCAAGATTTTGGAAGGAAGGACTGCGTTTTTAGTCCTCTACACAGCCTAGTGTACTACCTAAGCTTACAGGCACTCAGTAATTACTTGTTGAATACAAAGACAAATGAGTAAATACATGAAATTCGAGTCCCATAGTTGAACTCCAAGTGATATCCAAAAAAATGAGAGAATCTCGATGGTCAAATGACCATTGAAGCTATTGAGTTCTTTAATCCTTCTTCACAAGTACGTTTTATTTTGAGACATTCACTACGGGCACTTAGCACTTACTTCCAGCTTTGGAGCACTTTGACTATGTACAGTTCTTTTTTGTATGGATACAGTGTAGTTCCCCAGAATATCTACTATCAATATTCACCATTCTGTTCTTGAGACTATGCAGAGGGATTCTCATCCTCTACCACTTCCCTTGCCTCCATGAAATCAAAGGCAGTTATTATGACACCCATGTGCTTTCTCTTTAATCCTCCTGGATTATTTTCCATTTCCCATATGACATGTTTTCACAAGTATCCTCACTATACCTTGGTATGTGCTCCTGTTGGTCTCTAAGAGAAATAGCCAGAATGAAAGAGAATACCCTCAGAACTCCAGGGTCGGGCATGAGCCACCAAGACCTTGGAGTCCAGCCTGGGCAGCATAGTGAGACTCCATCTTAAAATAATTTTTTTTAAAACCAAAAACATCAGAGCGCAGAAGAAGACCATCTGATGCCTCCAGTTCCTTACTCAGGTTACTCCTTTCTATTAATGCAGCCTCTTATCACATTATTTTTGGAGACAACCCCCTTGTACTCTTGGTTCATATGAAGCTTATTCTTAACATGCACATTTTTCTCTTTTTTTTGCTGGCTCATGTCTTCTCCATACCATATTTTTCTGCTAATTATATATTTTTAACACATGAAAGATTTTACGTTTATTTGGTTTTTGTGTTTGTTTGTTTTGTTTTGAGTTGGAGTCTCACTCTGTGGCCCAGACTGGAGTGCAGTGGCACGCTCCCAGCCACCGCAGCCTCGACCTGCTGGGCTTCGGCGATCCTTCTGCCTCAGCCTTCCAAGTAGCTGGAACTACAGGTGAGCGCTACCACGCCTGGCTAACTTTTGATTTATTGTAGAGGTGAGGTCTCGCCAAGTTGCCCAGGTGGGGCTCAAACCCGCGGGCTCAGGCAATCCACTCATCTTGGTCTTCCAAAGAGCTGGGATTGCAGACTGAGCCACCGAGCCTGGCCGGACATTTATTTGTTATATGTCATTCTGTCAAGAATTTATTGAGCTAGTTCCATAATCCTACATTTTTCTATCCTTCTAAACCTTGTGTGTACTGTGCTGCAGAGCAAATAAAGCCACCTTCTCTGTCTTCATTTAAGTTGGTGAGTCTACCACTGAACAGGACAAGTCCAGGATGTGACAAGGGATTTTGAGAATTATTTTCATTTTCAAATCATTTGGCTGGAATATAGGAAGCTATCCTTATTTTTGTTATATACTTACTTTCCTCCTTCTCCATCATTTCTTATATTCCAGTTATCTATAAAAATAGCAACCTAAAACAATGGCAATTTTATTTATGCTCACTGATGACAAGTCAGGAATTTGGACAGGGCACAGCAGGGTGGCTTGTCTCTGCTCCGCGATGTCTGGGGCCTCAGCTGGGAAGACATGCATGGCCAAGGGTGACTCGAAAAGCTGAGTGCTGAAATCATCTGGAAGCTTCCTCACTCTCACTTCTGGCACCTGGGCTGGATCACTCAAAGGCTGGGCTCAGCTGGGGCTGTCAACCTGAGTCCTGACACATGGCATCTCCATCTCTGTGTAGCTTGGGTTTCCCACAGCGTGGAGCTGGGACCATGAAGAAGCATCCAGAGAGCGAGTGTTTAAAGAGAACCAAGGGGTAGGCTGCATAGCCTTTTCTTACCTAGTCTCAAATCACAAAGCATCACTTTGTTCTATTAGTTGGAGCAGTTAGGAACCTGTCCAGATATAAGGGGAAGGAGACCTACATCCTATCTCTTCATGGGAGTAGTGTCAAAGAATTTAAGGATTGTTGTTTTCAAAAGCCATATCCAGCTGACATGTGATTGACAACTTTCCAAATCTATTCAATCTTATAAGAATACACTTTTTTTTTTTAGTTGGAGTCTCACTCCGTCACCCAGGCTGGTGTGCAGTGGCATGCTCATGCATCGACCTGCTGGGCTCAGGAGATCCTTCTGCCTCTGTCTTTCAAGTGGCCGGAACTACAGGTGTGTGCTACCACACATGAATAATTTTTTTTTAACTTATTGTAGAGATGAGTTCTCACCAAGTTGCCCAGGTTGTTCTCGAACTCTTGGGCTCAGGCAATCCCCTTGCCTCGGCCTTCCAGGGTGCTGGGATTACAGAGAATACACTTTTAAAGATTTTCTTCAAGGATGGAAAGCAACAAGACACACCCATAGAGTTATATATTTGCAATGATCAACCCAGAAGGAGTTTTTTGTTGTTGTTCTTTTAGTGTGTCAATTTTGGAAGTACATTTACAGATAATAGAATATTTGGAAACGAATTATACTTGAGTTGAGTATTTTATAGTGCTATGTGATACTCGAGGCCTTGAAGAGTGATGCATAAAATTTCTGTACTTCATTAACGCCTTCTTCATGAGTGGCTTGATTCTCAACCCTGAATATCCCTCACTTATCTCCTCCTGGTGCCCAGTTGCTGTTGAAGCTGAGGAAGCTCTAGCTGATGGGAGTGGTGCCCCAGGTGGAGGAAATGCACTGCTCTATCCCAGAAGAGAGCTGAGGGCGCCTGACACCAGGGTCTCTCTGAAACACTTGCTCTCTGGATTGATTATGTGGGAAGTAGGACATAAAGAGCAGTACTTGATAAGTCAACCAGAAAAGCAAAATCCAGGGAAAAGGTTCAGGGGAAGATTTCCATACCATACTTAAAGCCATCGGTAGCATTGGTAAGATGACAATAAAGACATTTTTAAAATCTTAAAACAGAATTTTAACCTAAATAGTCTTAGCTAGATCTCAAATTTTTAATCATCACTTGATATTATTGTTTAGAACCCTTGTTTTCAAGGGAGACAGTGGACACCATCACCATGCCTAACAGCAGCATTGGTGACAGTGTGATCGTTTTGAAAGACAAGCCAAAGGGGCGATGGGATCTGTGTTTTGCTACACTGAATGGACAGCCTCACCTTATCCCGAACTCTTTTCTGAGATCAAATGGGATGATGATGGATTATGGATTGAACCACTCTGACTGGCTAAACTTCAGAAATTTGCCTGGATGTAAAAATCATTGTCATTTGCCTCTCAGAGTTTACATTTCAGTCCTCAGTGCAACCTAGTAGCTTCTAGACAAACATTCCCCTCTGAACATATGTTTGACGGGGAAGACGTATGTTCCCTGGGAGTTGTGATGGAAATGCAGTTTAGGGTTCCAAGTGCTCCCTTTAAGAGATTCAAGCTTTAGCAGACCATTTTAATTAAACTTCCCTAGACAGGAGGCAGAAAAACAAGATTGACTGGAATGAATATAACCTGCATGGGGTGGTAGAAAAAAACCCATGTGGGGATGTAGAGATATACTACACGTTTTCAGGAAACAAATCAATATGTAGTCCACAAACAAAGCACGAGCCACCAAAAGACGAAGTTAAAAATATCACATCAAGCGGCTCTAGACATACGTTTATTTGAAAAAAAAAAATCTTTATTGCCTTACAAATTCACTTTAACAAGAGATTCATTTTTCCACTGAAGGACATGCTGATTATTGTCCTGTGGTTTTCAATTAATAAGTTCACAGTTAACAATTTTTAAGTACACTGAATCATGTAAATTTCCATATCGCAGCAGCTAATTTATTTGTTTATCATGGTATAGCAGGCACCACATGAATCTGGTTTTGAAATCAGTTCCAAGTATAGCAGATGATTTTTGCAGGACCGACAATATGTAACGAAGACCCTCAAATCTCTCTCTGTGCTACTACATCTAGAGTGGCTTTCATGCCACCGCAGCAAACCAAATGAGTGAAGAACCCACGTTTAATATCCACAGACAGATTGAGAGAGTTGTGTCTTATTTCTGTGTGGTTGCCTAAGATTCACCGTTATCTTTTATTTATGATTACACAATTTTTTCTTTGAGAGCTCTTAATGTATTCACAGACACACAAACACAAGGATCATTAAGTTACGAGCTGGGTTTATTTACCGTTTACGGCTAGTTCAGATGGTATGGTGCTACTGATCACTATTTGAATTTTAAGACCATAGACCAACATTTCTTTCCCTGCACCCTGTCCCAGACCCAGGCACGTACACGGAATTTTCTTCTGACATTAGGAAGCTGATTTTCTATAGAACGCTTTAGGATTAAAGAGGGTTTTTTTCTTTTTTTTTTAATTCATACCCTGAAAAAGTTCCCCATAGAAGTAATAAGAAATGACCCAAAGAGGGAAGAATATGAAGATAAAGAAGGGGAAGGGTTATAAAGAGGGAAAGGCTTTGGAGCAAAGAGACAGAAAAGAATATTAGGAAGTTCTGACACCATTAAAAAAAAAAATGACATAATGATGATCTGTTCCTTTGAAATGAATAAATGAATAAATGTTTGAGCATTTCAATCAGCAAAATGCAAAAACCTTGAAGAAAAAGTGACACAAGAGCATTGAGAGATAAAATTGAGTAAAATGTCTCCAGTTAATTTGAAAATTTCAATACACTCTTGAAATTGCTGGCAACCAGAAGAAACGTCACTGCCATGCAAAATGGAATCTTCTTTTCCTGTGTGTTCATGCTGATGGTGTAATTGCATATCTGAACGTATATTCTAGTATTTATAATGGCCTTGGATGTGTTGATTTTGGATACTTTTCTTATGTTAACATTTTCTCCCAATGCAATATGAGCTACCATAAGGGTCTTGATCCTAAACCAGCTTGATTTCTTCATATTTGGTGTTCTATGAACATAATGAGGAGAGCTCATTTTTGTCCTTTGCCAGAACTGTCATTTAAAGCAGCCCCCACCTTCCACATGTTGGCCCCATCTGTCTCCCTTCAAATCTGCCTTTGTTCTGCAGTGGAAAAAATGGACAAATTGGAGATGAAAAACACAGAAACCACCATAGATTGAAAAATATTTGAATAATGCCGTTAAAAGTGGTTTAATCTGGAATTTTTGAAAAAATAAAATTCAGATGTAAATTGTCTCAAACAGAGATTAGTTTTTCCAGAAGACTGGACATTCACAATGTCACTCCTGACCTTTATGTTCTTTGAGGAAGTAGAATGAATGCCTCTTGGAGAATTAGGCCTGGGTCATTGGCTATTTCTCTTCTTGCAGGCTGCAGAGTTCTAGGACACAAAAGCCATTGGGGTTTGTATATTAGTGTCCTCTTTTGTGGTTTCTGGGCAGAGAATTTGTATTCTGTAATAGGACTTCATATCTCTTCAATTAAAATATACCAGAGCCCAACATAAAATTAGAAACAGCATTCTTTAGTTACTGCTCTCCTAAGTTCCAGCAGTCTGGAAGAAAAAGAACTGAATAGTAAGTAGAAGAACTTGGTTCAATAGACCGATATTCCAAGAGATTTTGAAGGTAAAAGAAGTGTCTGTCAGATTCTTTGAATTTAGTGCTCAAGGAACAGAAATTCACTGACATTGTAGGTTATGGCCATTCCCGATTCAGTCAGCACAGAAGAGGAGCAGAAGCAAGATATGGCAGGTTCTCAGTGTGTTGGTTTGCAAGGGAAGGCAGTTGGCTCATGCATATGTAGGGTTCTTTGCATTCCATCTTAAATGCCCACTGTGGAGGTAAGAGGCTACTCATGCCACATGACAATCAGTCATCTTAAACAGGTTACCTACTCATGTTAGAAAAGCCAAGACCTCGCTCTCTATGGGCAAAGAGTTTGTAGGAAAAAGTTCACCTGGATTGCATAAACTCATAATCTAGAATTGCTGACTCAATGTGTAGTAGGGGACTCATAGATATGTTCCTAACAAACATTTGTGACGTGCATTTTCAAATTATTTTTTCTTATGTTATTTAATGGCCTACTTAAAAATTTGGAAGAGATTCTGAATCTAGATTTTGAGTACTTTCATGTGGTATACTTTTAAATGCCATCGTTGGATATTTGTTGAGTGACTAGATTAGTATTGACTCTTATGGGACAGAGATTAATGGTATGAAAGATGTACTTTAAGAACTCATGGTGTTGTCAAGGTAGAGAAAAAGGATCCATATATGAATATACAGGTTTGCTTTTATCAATTTCAAGGAATCATTGGCTCCTTAGGAAACTTTAGGATAAAGAAATGTTTTCTGGTACACACTGGATGAGATATGGGATAAATGATTTTAATATTTTTTGCATGGACAAAAAGGACTCCTAGAGTCCTGTGGCCTTTGGGATGCAGGATTAGGTGTTGTTCAGCAGTTGGGGAAGTAAAAATTGTGGCAGACACTCCAAAAGATAAGTAATCCAAGATATTACTGGTAGATATGTGTTTAGGAGCCTAGAAAAACTGGAGATCACATAGGCCTATGTCTTAAATAACATGGACAGCCAAGTTCATGACTGAGTCTTCCTGGGTGGCCTCCAAATGTCTTTGTCTTCTGAGAGTCTAGGATCATGAAACAGTAAACACAATGGGGAGAAAAACCAACCAATTAAAACAGTTACTAAAAAGTGTTTAAAAGTTAAATTTGATGAACGTAAATTGATTGGCACAGTGCCTGGCACACAATGAGCAATCATAAATGTGAACTATTGCTGTTCTTAGATAACTACTATAAACAAGATATAATGATGATATTATTGTTAATTACTACAGTAATCTTTTACAAGGAAAAAGAACAATAGGTCCTGAGGGCATTTCTGACTAAGTGATGGTCTTTAAAAAGAAGAAATCCTGGTTTCCTTCTAACTAGAAATATCTATGTAGTCCTGATTTTTTGCTCTTAGGAATCGCAAGTGGATTAGAGAGAAGAATGGATCAAATAAGACTTTTGGGCCTCAGGGAACCTGACTCATGCTGTCCATGGCAAGATGCCTGACCCATGGATATTTCCAGGTTTTCTGGAAGCTCCAGTGTGGGAATGGAGTTAGCGCCCCTTCCCACAGTATTTAGAAGCTCTTTTCTCCTCCCAGATGTGCCTAAAGGGATAGTTCCTGGAATACCATCCAAATACATCAGCTGTCTGCATCTTCCTCTTCTAGGTTTTCTGTTCTTGGTCACAAGGGAGTAAAGAGAAGCCTATAAGTGGACCATATAGCAACACCCAGTTTTAAAACTGAGTAGGGAAGCATCCTGACAGGCAATGCTTCTCTAGAGTTGAGAAGAAAGGGCCCACAATAAACACATGTTACTATATCAATCAGCTAAAACTTGTTAGAATACCATGACACAAAATTACAGAGGAACCTAGGATGCTGAGAATGGGGTTGGCACTGGGGCTGGATCACAGGCAGGGTATATGTGACGGGGGATCCAGATAATCAACAGTCTTAATTCTTGCCTTCAGGACACTTCCGTCT
This sequence comes from Carlito syrichta, assembly GCF_000164805.1. Taxonomy (NCBI): domain Eukaryota; kingdom Metazoa; phylum Chordata; class Mammalia; order Primates; family Tarsiidae; genus Carlito; species Carlito syrichta. The sequence goes on along the minus strand of NW_007252901.1, from coordinate 121,825 downwards.
AGTGCTCTGTGGATTTGCAGTGCTCCTTGAAAACCCTAAAAAAAAATTTTTTTTCATCCTAATCAACCCTTCAACTTTGGAACTAAATTGGTATTTGCTTTTGGACCCGAATTTGAAAGTCCCCATGTTCAAAACTAAACTCATCTCATGATGTAGTTGCTTCCTTAAAATGAAGTCACCTCGCTGGGCTCGGTGGCTCAGCCTGTAATCCCATGCTTTGGGAGGCTGAGGTGAGTGGATTGCCTGAGCCTGCGGGTTCGAGACCCGCCTGGGCAACTTGATGAGACCTCATCTCTACAATAAATCAAAAAATTAGCTGGGCGAGGTAGCGCGCGCCTGTAGTTCCAGTTACTTGGAAGGCTGAAGTGGAAGGATCGCCAGAGCCCAGCAAGCGAGGCTGTGGTGGCCGCGAGCAGCCACTGCACTCCAGTCTGGGCAACAGAATGAGACTCCAACTCAAAAAAATAAATAAAATAAAACAAAATAAAATAAAATAAAATGAAGTCACCTGTCTTTCCATCACCAAGTTGGAAACCTCAGCTCTTTGATTCCTCTTTCATATCTCCCTGAGGTCAGACAGCTGCTGAGTCAGCTGGGTTGCTCATCTTCAGGGTCTGTCTAATATCAGTATCTCTTTCCTATTTCCAATTCCATTATCTTAATTCTCATACTCATTGCTTTTATTCCAAACTGATCTCCCCACTTTCCCCTTCTTTTTCTTCCAAACCTACCTATCTTCAACTGCTCCATTAATCCTTCTAAGGAATTGACCTAAATATGGTCAGAAAAGGGAAGTGACCTTGCTAGAATTAAACAGTCAGCATCCTGGTATGAAAAACAAGCTTTTATAAATTTGACTCTTGAAAATCAACTTGCCAGCATCTTGTCATCCTTGGAGGAATGGATGAAGTTGAGTTTATGAACCCTCGATGCTTGAGATATACAGAAACCTCATCTGAGATGCCATAGCCATCTGAGCCTCAGTCCAGGCCACCAGTCCCCTGATACTATAATACTAGGGTAATAAGCATTTTAATCACAGCAATAAGAGCATAAACATTTACCAAAAACCATATGGTCTGGGGAGTCAGATGGACTTAATCCCAAAGTGTAGTTACTTTGCTTATAAGCTTTGGGGCTGGACAAGTCATTTTACCATGCTGAGCTTGAACAGTTGTTTTTGTTTTAATTTGCAAAAGAGGGATATTCATGTCCACATTTGTGTCTTAATAGATTGTCATGGGTGTATACACATATATTTCAACATGGCGGAATACTTAGTACATGGTGACTTCTTTAACAATCATTATCCTTATAGATAATATGGTTACTATTGGGAGCCTCTTACTGTATCTTAATTTCTGAAACTGTAATACCAATTGAGCCTCTCCCAAAATGTTATTCCTTTCATGTTCATTTTAAATGTCAATTTTCATTTTGTTATGATCGCCAAACAAGTGGAGCTGCAAAAATCTCATTCAAAGCAGTGGAGAAGGGGGCTATCACTTGCTGACCTTGTAGCCACCTTTGGCATTTTCTTTTCAAATAAAGGGAAATACTGAGCCAAGTTCCTGCAGAACGTGTTTGGACTGGCTCTTATATTACCTCTTTCTTCCTACTAATAATCACCCTTTCCCCCCCTCTAGAGAAACAGTTTTCTATAAGTGCTTGAAAAATGCATCAAAAAACAAAACACCCAGCTCTCTCTTCTCTTTGCCTCTTTTGAGCAAAGGGCACCAGCCGCTAGATGAAAACCTAGGTCAGTACAAAGGCAACAAGAGAGGCATTCCTTCCCCAAAGGGAACAACTCATCTGAAGCCGTTTTGCATTCCAGTGAGTTCTCATGATGAGCTCCACTAGGTGTACTCAATAGGCAGGAAGGAGCAGAGTGGCAGGAGGGAGGGCATGAACTCATAGAGAGCAGCTTTACTGCAGGAGGAGCTGCTAGGCAGTCAGTGAATGGAAAGCCTGAGCCAGAGGCTCGAGTCCCCTGATCTGTGTGGGCTGCAGAAGCCCCAGAACTGGAAGTTGTGCCTCAGCCATGAGAGACGTGCCTTCGGTCAGGGAGGGCCTCAGAGCAGTCCTCATCTCTTTCTGGGGGATTAGGAAGTGCCCTTAATTTGGCCTACTTTCATTCTGCTGATGTCAGCGCCTCCTTTTCTTTGGTCCAAACTGTTCCCAACCTGCCATCCCACTGACTCACCATAATTTAAGAGCATGTGGGGGTGGAGAGAGGGCTGAGTCAGGAAGCAAGAGGCCTGCGTTCTGGGTTCTGCGCCACAACCTTCCACAGGACATTGGGCAAGTTGCTTAGCCCTGAGCCCTTCCCTGTCTTCTAACCTGCCACGATAGAGGTAGTAGCAGTAACTTGCCTAGCAAGTGAGGTCTCTGTGAAAACTACATGAGGTCATGCAAGCGAAAGTACAGAGTACAGTGCAGATAGGAGGCATTTCTATGATGTCCTCTCATTTAAACTGTCAGTTTCCTTTACTCTCAGATGGGACTAATAAAACAAATGCACTTCAGTGGGTGTGCTTCAACTAATAAACACATGATTCACCCCTCAATGACTAGAATAGGAAATGCGTGGTGCAATCAGATCTAAGCAGGCACAGCCACTCTTTCAGTAGCCGCTATTTAGAAAACAACTTGAATCTAGGCAGTGCAGACCTCTTTAATAAATATCTTCCTAATTGTTAGAGCAATTGAAAACCTTGGGCAGAGGAAGGCGCCTGTGGATGAATGTCTGAGTGGGGGAGGATGGGCAGGCAGCTGGGTATCTGAAGGCATAATTATATTTGGTATCTCGTTCTCCTGGCCAAATTATAGACACCCAGAGCTGATGCCAATGGAGCCCTAGCAATCAGGAGTAGGGGAACCTAACTTTACCACGTGCAGGCCAGTGACCAACAGAGAAGGGAGGGTGAAAAAGGGTCACCCCAGGACTGAACTTGCAGAGCTGAAGGACAGGAGAAGTCAGTCAAGTCTAAAGAAGGAATCTTGGGGCAGTATAAGGAAATATCTTATTTAGAGAATATTTGCTTTCAAGTTTTTGAACTGCCTTTAAAATTTCCTTTTGATAATTTCTTTTGAAAATTCTAATTTCTTAGGGTCATTCTTAGAGAAAAGACTGGGTCAGCGTTGAGCAAGGAGAAGCAAGGGGTCCCTGGTGATAGTGTGATAGGATGTGACAACTTCTCTATGAGCAATAACATGAAGAGGTATGGGGAAGGGGTGGTAAGCTGGTATGAGGACTGAGTTTGTGGGACAAGAAAGAAGTTTGTGATTTTAAGAAGGACATTGCACTAACATTTAGAATGCTCCAGGCTGGTTTGTTTCCAGATACCTGAGATGACTTTGGTATTGAATGAAGTTTTAAAAATGTTAAAAAGTAGCTCCTGAGAGACATCTTAGATCTTAGAAAATAACCTTTTTTGTAGCAAGTGATTTGGGATAGTAGCAACTGAACCTTCTTGTAGGCTCAGAAGGTTTGCAGACTCTCCCTTTGCTTTTATACCGGAGTGTTCTTACACTCCAGCAACAGCCAGATGGGTACAGTATCCTGACAGGTATTCCCAGGTAAGCCCTACTTTGTTTCACGTTCACTAAGAACCCCAGCCCCAGAGAGAATGTGATGGTGAAGATGGAAATGTTCTAGGCAGTAGTTATTATAGCTAACTAAAAAGCTAGTCTTGAGGTTAAGTCCAATCTGGAGCAAGTCTACAACCCCTGAGAATTTGTCAGCCATATACTTGACAAAAGACTAGTATACCTAATATAAAAAGAATTCCTACGGCTCGATAGCCAACTAAAAAGATAGGATTCTAATTTCAAAAATATTTGAACACTTTACAAGAGAAGATATACAGAGTCTAATAAGCACATGAAAATGTTTGATATCATGAGTCATCAGTGAAAGACACATTAAATCCACAATGAGATACCAGTACCTTCCTACTAGAATGGCTGAAATAAAAAACGCAGATAGCACCAATTGTTGGTGAGGATGTGCAGCAACCTGATCTCATGTGTTGCTAGTGGGAGTGTAAAACAGTACTACTTTGGGAAATTGTTTAAAGTTTTTAAAAAATATAATTCATCTACTTATAAGCCAGCAGTTCCACTCCCAGGTGTTTATCCAAGGGAAAAAAAAGCATATTTCCAGAAAAAAACTGTGTACACAAATGTTCATAACAGTTTTATTCAAATAACACCACCATCAACTACAACAGCAAAAACTAGAAACAGTGAGGGAGTCCATCTGCATGAGAATGAGTGAAAAAACTGTGGTGTAGTCATACAATGAAATACCATTTAGCAATAAAAATGAACTACTCATGTATGTAACAACATAGATGAATCTCAACAACATGCTGAATGAAAGAAGTCAGACACAAAGGACTTTCTACAGCATGATTTCCCTTGAAGAAAGTTCTAAACAGGTGAAACTAGTTCATGGTGACAGATATCAGAAAAGTGGTTACTCCTTGAGAGAGAGGATTGACTGGGAAGAAGCATGAGGGAACTACCTGGACTGTTGGAGATGTTCTATATAGAAATAGGCATGTGGGTTACCTGAGTATACACATTTTTGAAGACTAATCAAATTGCACACCTAAGATCTGTGTTTTTCACTGCAGGTAAATTATAACCCATTTTTTAAAATAAAAGAATAAAAAACCACTATTTCTCTCTAAGATCTAAGATGTTCCTTCTGTTAGGGGCTACTCATTTTTAAAACTCCACTTAATACCAGAGTCAGCTCTGGGGTCTGAATGACTCCAAATGTTGGTGTGATGTCTTCCTTATGTGTGATGAGAGCACATGTATATTGAATGTATCACTTGACTTAGGAGAAGCAGACTGGTCCCAGATCTACAGATAGATTTCCTGGGAAACTTTAGGCAAGTGACATTACTTCTTCACTCTCTCTGGGCTTTATATCCTCACCTGTAAAATAAGAGGCTTGGCCCAAATGTTCACAAGTCTCTTTTCTGTTTCTACTAGTATCACAGAATTTCTGAATAATAGAGTTGAATGATTTTATTTATAACTGGTTTCTTCTTATTTTGTAAGTTGAAGCTTGTATGTTATCTTCTCCAAGAGGAATATCCTGATCATCTAATCTCATATATGTTCCCTAGATATTTTCTGTCATTACACTCTATTTAGCTATGCTATTATACTTAAGGTTATATCTAATGATATGTTAACTGTTTTAGAAAGTTAAACCCAATGAAACATAAAAGACATAGTGTATTATAACCTAGTGGATGTTTTTCCCCCTACTGGAATAAAAAACTGGCACAAATAATTGTTTTTAAATTATTTTTATTTTTATTTTTTGCAGCTCTTCAGGTCAAGGTTCTTGTCTCATGCCCAGGAAGAATGAGGGACATGGACAGCCAGAGAGTGAGAAAGCAGGGATTTATTGAGAGGACAGAAAACTCCCATGTGGGAGGGGACCCGAAGGGGTTGCCCAATAATTTTAAAAACCAAAATGGGCTGGGCTTGGTAGCTCATCCTGCAATCCCAGCACTTTGGAAGGCCAAGGTGAGTGGATTGCCTGAGCCCATGGGTTCAAGACCAGCCTGGGTGACTTGACGAGATCTCATCTCTATAATAAATAAAAAATTACCTGGGAGTGGTAGCATGTGCCTGTAGTTCTGGCTATTTGGAAGGCTGAGGTGGAAGGATCGCTGGAACCCAGCAGGTCAGTGCTGGGGTGGCCATGAGTATGCCACTACACTCCAGCCTGGGTGGCAGAGTGAGACTCCAATTCAAAAACAACAACAACAACAACAAAAACCCACAATGTATTGTAGAAGTAAAATATATAGAAATAACAGCACAGGGATGGGAATAGAGAAATAGAAGTATCCTGTTGTAAATATCTTAGATAATACATGAACTGACATACTATTATCATTAGGTGGGCTAAGAATAAAGTTGTATAGAAGAATTGCAAAAGCATAATACAACATAGCTAAAAAGTCGTTAGTGGAGATGTAATGGAATGCAAAAAATAATTTTTGAAAAAGCTCAAGCCTGTAATCCCAGCACTTTGGGATGCTGAGGTGAGTGGATTGCCTGAGCCTGTGGGTTTGAGACCAGCCTGGGCAACTTTGAGAGACCTCATCTCTACAATAAATCAAAAAAATTAACCAGGCATGCATAGTAGCAGTAGTTCTGGCCACTTGGAAGGCTGAGATGGAAGGATCTCCTGAGCCCAGCAGGTTGACACTGGGGTGGCCATGAGCATGCCACTGCACTCCAGCCTGGGCAATGGAGTGAGACTCCAACTCAAAAAAAAAAAAGCAGAAAAAGAACAAGAAAACAAATACGATATGTAACAAAGTGGTAGATGTCAACCTGACTAGAGCTATGTTTACATTAAATGTAAATGGTATAAAGTATTTAAATTAAAGGACAACTGGGTGTCATGGTGTTATGGATTTTTGGATTTTTCAGGTTAGCCTGGGTTTTAATAGTGTCAGCTGAGCCCCAAAGAAGGTCAGCTCAATGGGCTGGCAAGCCTAGCCCCAGGAGTGTTGGCTCTAATGGATTGGCAAACCAAGCTTTGAGAATATTGCAGCCCCCAGAAGTGTCTCAGTTTCAGAGTCTTCTCTTCTTCCAGCAGCTCTCCCAGTTCAGCTGGCTCCATTGGCGGACAAGCCAGCCTCCAGGGTGCATGTCTCTTCAGCTCTGATGATCTTCTACATCTTCAGGTCGGGTTCTTGTCTCGTGCCCAGGAGGAATGTGGGATATGGATGGCCAGAAAGTGAGAAAACTTGGACAGAAAACCTCCCACGGTAGGAAGGGACCCAAAGGCATTGCCAATTTGGAGCAGAAACCTGGTGCTTATATAGCCCTAAGACCCAGCCAATTGTCTAGCAGTAGCTGTGAGCTGATTGGTCAGTACTTGCTGTGCTGATTGGTCAGTACTAAGGACCAATTGGCAGGAGGTAGGGGCTTAATGGTGAGCTGATTGGTTGGTTCTTGGCAGTGAGCTGATTGGTTGTTTTCCTATCCCTGCAATGAGTACTTAAGCTCTAGCTTGACAGGTTTGTAGGGAGCTTGTTTACCAAAACAAGTGTATCAGCCCTAGAGATCTGCTGCAAGTTTGCTCCATTGTTACTGGGAGCCCTTCCTCCCCAGCCTTTCTCTAGCTATCTCCTCTCTCAATGGCTCATTCCTATAACCCCAGAACTTTGGGAGGTGGAGGCAGGAGGATCACTTGAACCTAGGAGTTCAAGATCAGCCTGGGCAACCTACAAGACAGTGTCTCAACAAAAAAATAAATAAATAAGAAATAGCCAGACATGGCGGTGTGTGCCTCCAGCTATTCAGGAGGTTGATGCAGGAGATTGCTTGAACCCAGGAGTTGGATGCTCTGGTGAGTTGTGGTTGTGCCACTGCATTCCAGCCTGGGCAACAGAGTGAGACCCAGTCTCAAAAAATAAAAACTAATTACTTAATTAATTAATTAAAAGGAAGACATTGTTGGTCTGGATTAAAAAACAACTCACAAATATACAAGAGGGGCCACAAAAAAATCCAGAATTATTTTTTGAAGGATGGGCCCCTTGTAGTATAGGCTTCCTCCACTAGGTAAGTGTTCTAGGCATCACATAACAGCTAGTGTTGTTGTGAGAGGCTGCATTCAGTTTCAGTGAATTCTTTTTGGAGAGTCTTTCAGTGTTTTTGGCCATTTTGCAACAGATGATGTCTAAGAGCACCTGCCCACATGGTGATGAGTGTTTAGCAGTTTCAGGTCCAAACCCCCATGAGCCCTGTGACCCACCCTCCCTATTCACATGATCTTACCCTGAGCGAATTTCTTTTGTTTCCCAGATGAAAAAAAAAGTCCTCAGAAGAAAACGTTTTGCTGATGTGGAAGAGGTGAAACAAAAAAGGCAGAAGCACTAAAAGGCATCAAAATTGACAAGTTCAAAAACTGTTTTGAGTGGTGGAAAAAGCATCTCGATGTGTGCATTATATCAAACAGATTACTTTGAAGGTGACTGAAGTTTAAACATGTAAGAATAAATACATAATTTTTTATAAATAAATTCCGATTTGGGAGTGTTCCCCCCTCGTATGTTCTCTACAAGAAACCCACTTTAAAAATAGATAAATGTAAAACTATAGAAAATGGCATATTCTGCAAATGATAATTAAAAGAAGTCTGTGCTGAATCTATTGACATTAGGTAACATTAACTTCAAAACCAGGAATACTATCAAGTATAAATAGTGACATTTTATAATGATCAAAAATTCTTTAAGAAGGATAACCAACATAACTGTGTATATAACTAATAACAGAGCTTTGGAACAAATTAAACAAATTCTAACAGAACTGAAAAGAAAAACAAACAAATTAGTAAGTATACTAGAAAATTTTACTGTTCTTTCTTTGTAGCAGAACAGTTACATGTTCTGTATAGTACATGACATAGATGACTTGAACAACATTGCCAACAAACTTGACCTAATTGATATTTATGGCACATTCCACCCACAGACAGCAGAATATACTTTTTTCAAGTACATGTGAAACATTGACCATGATTGACTAAATGCTGGGCCATAAGATGCCTCAATAAATTTTAAAATATTGAAATAGTACAGAGAATGTTCTTGACCACATTGGAATTAAATTAGGAATCTATAACAGAAATATATCTAAAAATTTCTAAAATATTTGGAAATTAACCAATAAACTTCTAAATAACTCATGAGTTAAGGAAGAAATTACAAGGAAAGATAGAAAATATATTTAATTAAATTGAAATAATAACACAATATAAGAAAATTGTGAGATACAACTAAATCAGTGTTTAGAGGAAGATTTAAAGCTTTAAATGTGGAATTTTTTTAAAAAGAAGCAAAATCAATGATTAAGACTTCCAGTTTAAGATGCTAGAAAAAGAACAGGAAATTAAACTGAGAGCATACAGAAGAAATACAATGATAAAGATAAGAACAGATACCAATGAAATAACAAAAAATAAATGAGACTCAAAGGTAATTTTTTATTAAAAAAATGAATAAAAATTGATAAACTCTGTATTGACTTGAGATAAAAATATCATTATTATGAATGAAAAAGGAGATATCACTCTAGATGCTACAGACATTGAAAGAATAATGAGGAAATGTTATATAAAACACTTGCCCAAAATTTGATCTGGGCAGGAAAATTATGGCAATGGACCAAATATGACTTGCCACCTGTTTTAGTGCATAAAGTTTTATTGAAACACAGCATAACCATTTGTATATGTATAATTGTTCTTTGTTATTCATGGAGGATTGACTCCAAGACCTCCTACAAATATGAAAATCTGAAGATGTTCAAGTACTTGATATAAAATGTAGTATTTGCATATATCCTATGCATATCTTTTTGTATACACTAAATCATCTCTAGATTCCTTAAAATACCGAATACAATGTAAATACTAAGTAAATAGGTGTTATACTGTATTGTTTAAGGAATAATGACAAGAAAAAAGTTTGTACATGATCAGTAGAGATGCAATTAAAAAAAAATTTTTTATTCATAGTTCATTGAGTTCACGAATGCAAAACCCACAGATATAGGAAATTGAGTGTATTGTCTATGCTTGCTTTCATGCTAGAACGGCAGAGTTGATTAACTGTGATAGAAACTGTATGGTTCACAAGTCTAAAGTATTTAATATGTGCCCCTTTATAGGAAAACTTTTCTAACCCCTCACCAAGACGAAATGGAAACATTTCTTGAAAAATACAAATTATCAAAACTGCTTATTAAAAAAAGAAACAGAAAAGTATGAATGTCCTTATAGCTATTAAATTAATTAAAATCAATATTAAAAGTTTTCCACAAAACAAAATTCAGGCCCAGATGAAAGATTTAGGAGAGAGAGAATGCCAATCCTACACAAAGTATTCAGAAAATACAGGTGAGAACCCTTCAAAGCTTATTACATGAGCTCAGAATTACTCTAATAACAAAAATGGACAATGACATTAAGAGAAAATAAAAATAAAACTACAGACCAAAATCTCTCATAAATTAAGAGAAAATAAAACTACAGACCAAAGTCTCTCATAAATGTAGATTCAAAAATCTTTAAGAAATATTAGTAATTAGAATCCAGCAGTAAATAAAAAGGACACACACACACACGCACACACATTTTTTTTTTTTTGAGTCAGAGTCTCTGTCACCCAGGCTAGAGTGCAGTGGCATGTTCACAGATGTAGCAACCTTCACCTACTACGCTCAGGCTATCTTTCTGCCTCACTCTTCCAAGTGTCTGGAACTACAGTCTTTATTTATTGTAGAGACGAGGTCTTGCCAAGTTGCCCAGGCTGCTCCCGAACCCCTGAACTTGGGCAATCCTCCTAACTTGGCCTACCAAAGTGCTGGTATTACAGGCTTGAGCCACCACCAGGCCTGAAAAAGGATAATATACCATGTTTATGTGAGATTCACCCCAGTAATGCAAGCTGATTTAACATTTGGAAATCAATTTAAGTCATTTATCAAATTTAAATAATTTAAAATGCAAAATCTATATTATCATGTCAATAGATGCGCAAGATGCACTTAACAAAGCTTAACAAAAATTCATGATTAAAAAGAGTAAAATTTGGCAGGCTCAGTGACTCATGCCTGTAATCCCAGCATTTTGGGAAACAAGTGAGAGGATTGCTTGAGCCCAGAGGTTGGAGACCAGCCTGGGCAACTTGGCGAGACTTGACTCTACAATAAATTAAAAAAGTTAGCCGGGCATAGTGGCTAATGCCTGTGGTTCCAGCTAGTTGGAAGGCTGAAGAGGAAAGACCTCCTGAGCCCAGCAGGTGAGGCTGCAGTGGCCGTGAGCATGTCACTGTACTCCAGCCACAGCGACAGACTGAGATTCTGACTCAAAAATAAATAAACAAATAAATAAGAGTAAAATTTTTTCACCAAACTAGAAATAGAAACCAACTTCTAAACCTAATAAAGCGATGAAGAATATAGATCTAACATAATACTTAATAGAAAAAAAACTAAATGCTTTCCACCCATGATCAGGAATAGGATAAGAATGTCTACTCTCACTACTTTTGTTCAATACAGTAAAAAGCCTAGCCAGTGATAAAAGGCAGGAGGGAAAAAAAAATCTTGACAGGAAGAAGTGGAATAAGCAAACTTTTAATTAATATAAAACATGATTGTGTCTATAAAATATTCTAAAGAATCTACCAAAAAAATCTGCTAGAATTAAAAGATATATTTAGCATGTTCACAGAATACAAATTTGATATTAAAAAAAAATTAATCTTAGGCCAGGTGTGGTCACTGATGCCTATAATCCTAGCACTTTGGGATGCTGATGTTGAAGGATCACTCGAGCTCAGGAGTTTGAGATCATCCTAGGCAACATAGCAAGACCTCATCTCTACAAAAAAATAAAGAAATTAGCTAGGGATGGTGGCATGTGCCTGTAGTCCCAGCTAATCAGGAGGCTGAGGTGGAAGGATCACCTGGGCCCAGGAAGTCGAGTGGTAAAATGTGATCAAGCCACTGCACTCTGGCCTGGGGACAAAGTGAGATCTCATCTAAAAAAATAATAATAATAATTAAATGTATTTCTATGTAAGAGCAACTGGATTAAAGAATTATATGTTGAAATTAAAAATATCATCATAATAGCATACAAACACGAACTACTTAAAGACAAATCTAACAAAAAAATTCTTAAGTCTAAGCATTATAATATAAACCCAAGAAAAAGTAAAGACAACTAAATAAATAAGATATATACTAAGTCCATGAATTGAATGATTTAATATTGTTAAGATGACAATTTTTCCCCATATTAGTCAATAGATTCAACGCAATCCCTATCAAAATCTCTGATGGAGAGCTGGTTCTAATATTTATATTTGAAAAGAAAAGGACATGTAAAAGCCAGAATAATTTTGAAAAAATTTAAAAATAAAGTTGAAGAATAATATCAGATTTTAAGAATTACTATAAACTTACAGAAATCAAGACAGTGTGGTACTGGCATAAAAACAGACATATAGTCAATGGAACAGAATAGAAATTCCAAAAATATATCACCCTTACATGGTTAATTGATTTCTTTAAAAGGTGCCAAGGTCACTAAGTGGGAAAAAGAAAGCCTTTTTAACAAATGCTACTGGAATGTTTGGATATATGAATGTTAAAATGTTAAAAAAAAATTTCAATCCTTAACTCACATCATACACCCCAAATTAATTGGAGATGAATCATACATAAGCCGGAATATAAAAGGTAAACATAAGGTTTTTAAAACAAAGATTGGTGAACTTTGATCCACTACACAAATTTGGCCATGCCCATCTGTTTATATATTGTCAATGATGCTTTTGTGCTACAATGACAGGGTTGGGTAGCTGTGACATTGGCCATGTGGCCTATCAAGTTGAATTTATTGATTATATGGCTCTTTACAAAAAAAAATTGATTACTGTTTTACAAGAAAACACCAACGAATATTGTGACTTTGGAATAAGAAAATATTTCCAAGATAGGACACAAAAGGCACTACACACAAAAGAAAAAAAAGTAAATAAACACTTGGATTTCATTAAAAATAAGAACATTTGTTCTTAAAAAAACATTATTAAGAAAATGAAAATGCAAAGTAGAAATTGAGAGAACATATTTGCAATACCTCTATTTGAGAAAGAATTTGTATCTGGAATATATAAAGTGCTTACTCAATACAATAATAAGACAAACTATCAAATTTAAAAATAGGCAAAGACTTGAACAGATGCTTTACAAAATAAAATAAATGAAAGATGCTCAACACTGTTAGTCATCAGTAAACGAAAAATTTAAAACACAATGAGACAGCACCACATACCCACTAGAATGCTAAAATTAAAAAGACTGTCAATTTCAAATTTTGACAAGGAATGCTCATACATTGATGGTGGGGATCTAAGAGTAAATAACTTTGGAAGACAGTTTGACAGTTTCTCACAAACTTCGAATACACCTATCAAATACCCATCAATTGCATTCCTAGGTATATTATTTATCCAAGAGTAATGAAACAAAGATTTGAACACAATATTCATGAAAGCATTATTTCTAATAGTAAAAAATTAAACTATTTAAATGCTTATCATCTAATAGATAAACAAAATGTAGTGCATTCATACAGTGGTATACTGCTCAGATATGCAAAGGAGCAGACTACTGATACATGCAACAATATGGACAAACCTTAGAAACATTATGGTGAGTAAAAAAAAGCCTGGCACACACACATTAAAAAAACAAAAACAAAAAACACATACTATATGATTCAATTAATATGAAACTCTAGAAAAAGCAGACAAATCTGTAGTGTCAGGAAGCACATCAGTTGTTGCCCAGAGCTGGGAGTAAGAGTGGATTGGGATTAGTAGCAAAAAAAAAAAAAAAAAAAAAGCAGGGACTTTTTGGAGTTTTGAAAATGTTCTATGTTTTAATTGGGGTGTTTGGCACATGAATGTGTATGTTTGTCCAATCTTATTGAAATTATTGAACACATTTTAAATCGGTTTGTTTTATTGTATGTCCATTTTATACAATAAGCAATCTCAATAATGTTGCTTTATAAAAACATTTCCTTGCACTGGATTTATTTTGTAAGCATTTTTTCCCCCACTTCCTACCACTACCCTGTGCTTTAGGTAGGTCTGATTCAAACAGAAAGCAGCCCCTCCACCTACCTAGGGCACTTTCAGTGAACATCTCACTAGTCACCTGTACCCCATAGAACAATACATTTCTATCCTCACTATTCACAGCTGCTGAAGGGTTTTGCACATATTTTGGATCTAACTAAAAGAATCTCTCCTGCTTGAATGCATGCCAACCTACTTTTGTTTATTACTCTGTGGACATTAAAAATGACTCCACTTTCTTTAAATAAAAATGTACTGGCTTGAGAACAATAATTAGATCATTTCTCTCAGGTCAAGTGAATTAGTGTCTACAAAGTCCCTTTCTGCTCTGTGCCCAGTGTTCTGGGTACTTTGTAGCCATAAGATTTGGGAGCCATCATCCCTGAGCATGTGAAGTTGATCCTTTATTGGGGAAGCCAAGGTTCTTAACAGACACCAACCATAAAATGGTACTTAAGAATATACGCTTAAAAATCAGAATATGCAATATATCCAAGGAGTTTTAGGAATTCAGGGAGCTGGAAAAGCATCCTCAGTTAGGTAGTCAGAGAAATTTTTATAAGGAGATAAAATTTAAATAAGCCTGGGGCAACCTTAATTCCTTTAAACATTCTTTCTGGGATCATTATTTTATCCCTTGGGTCATTTCAGACTCTCTTCTCCATAACTCACAGGAAAAAAAAATGGGATCATTTCATAACAAAGCTGGCTGTGCTAGGGTACACCTGAGGGAGTTTATTGAAGAAATATGCAAAATGGGCATCTCTCTGGATTGCAGCTGGGAGATTTTGCAGGTATCCAGAGAGCAGAGTTTTCTACTTTGGGGTTTGTTTTTGTCATCTTAATTTCCATTTGCTTTCTTGGCAGCTTAGTATGCAACAGGACTATCTAGATCCCAGGAGTTGCAAAGCAAATTCTTAGGTTGTAAATTTTCTTGCTGGGTTTAGTAAAAGAAAAAGAATACCAGGAAAGATGGCAAGGTTTCTAAGTAGGTCACTATTAGTAGAGAATATGCTGTAAACACAGCATGTTATGTTCAGTCTTCTGTTTCTCAGTCTCATGAAGCTTTTTCTATTATAATTACTAAGATAAAACAGCTCTGAAAAAAATGAAACTGAGAAAATATATTCTGCCTATAAACATCTACTTCATAGGAGTATCGAAGCTATGAAACTGCCAGTATTTCTCTTCCCACTAATCACTGTTACATCTGGTATTGGATGCCCTATATTAAAACAGGTACTTATGGTCAAGTGAGAATATCATCCATTAGCTCGTTCTGGGCAAAAACACACCTCATCTTCATATAATTGTGAGGGACTTGAGGTAATAGGAAATAATTACTGTTCTTGGCAAAGTTCACCTTCCACAATAAGACAACACCAAGTTTCTAAAGAATATAGACTCCCGCGCCTTTGGTAGGCTGAGGTGAGTGGATTGCCTGAGCCCACAGGTTCGAGACTCACCTGGGCAACTTGGTGAGATCTCACCTCTACAATAAATCAAAAATTAGCTGGGCGTGGTAGCGCTCGCCTTGTAGTTCCAGCTACTTGGAAGGCTGAGGCAGAAGGATCGCCGGAGCCCAGCAGGTCGAGGCTGCGGTGGCCAGGAGCGGACACTGTACTCCAGTCTGGGCGGCAGAGTGAGACTCCAACTCCAAAAAAAAAAAAAAAAAAAAAGAATATAGACTGCTGTCACCTCTTCCAAATAACCTCCTGAGAAGGCCTCCCAAATTTCATTCGTGAATTAAGGGAGATGTTTACAGGAATGTCAAATTAGCTTTAAATATACTACTTAAAAGAGGATAGTACATTAATCCTCTCTTTATCAGAGTAGCTTATTTTGTCCTAACAGAGAGAAAGCACCTGAGAGAAAAGGTGAGAGGTGCTTACCCTAAACTGTAACTTCACACCAACATCACCTAGGCGTGGAGAGACTGTCAGGAAACAAAAGCTTTGAGTCTCATGAACTTTTTAAACCAATTTAAGAAAATTATTTAAAATCAGCCGGACGTGGTAGTGCATGCCTGTAATTCTGGCTACTCAGAAGGCTGAGGCGGAAGGATCGCCAGAGCCCAGCAGGTCGAGGCTGCGGTGGCCGGGAGTGGCCATTGCACTCCAGTCTGGGCGACAGAGTGAGACTCCAACTCAAAAAATAAAAAATGAAAATAAAAAAATAAAATTATTTAAAGCCCTTATTTGGTGGTGGTGATGGTGATAGTTCTCTTCCTCTTCCTCCACTTCATCCTCCTACTTCTTATGCATCTTCTCTTGGTTGCTCTCTGCTGATTGTGTTCTGCTAGCTTTTTACTCTTTAACTCTGCTTCTAATTTTCTATCACAACTTGTATCCCTTGGGATTAACAACAGACATTAGTTTCCCTGAATTTCTTCCTTCTAACTTTCTAAAAGACAGAATTAGATTCACTTCTGACTCTTCCTACCTTGAATATTTGGGACATGAATTTATGCTTTTATAGTTCTGGTTCCAACCACCAAATCCAAAGGCCACTTGCTTTCCGGCCTTTTTCTAGGTTGAAGAGCAAGGAACTTAAAACATGAGAGAGAGAAATTTAGAAGGTTTGAAGAGGCAGAAATATACAGAAGAAAATAAGGACACTAGGCCCAAGAGAAGGGTACAAAGGCAGACTCGATCTGGCATACCATATGGTTTAGCCTGCTGTTTAGGCACCTAGGCATTATAACTCACAAACAAAAGAAAAATATTTGCCCTTCAAATTTCTCTAAGGGTGTAACAAGCAGATTTCCAGGAGTGAACATATAATCAGAAGGATGTATATCAAATAAAATGATAAACACGAAGGTGCTTTGCAAAGAGAAAAGTATTTCTTAGATGTAGAGGATTCTCATGTGTAGCTCTATTCTCTCAGTTTCTCCCTCTGTGAATTAGGTCTCCTAATAACTGCACGACCAACTTTATTGGATATAATATAAGGAAAGACTAGATACACATGTGTCTTATAGTACATTTGAAAAAGCATTTAGGTTTCAAGTTGGTGGAAAAAGCACAAGCTGCAAACTCCTTCTCACATCAAATTCTTGGAAATAAATGCATATATATATTATTTCACTTGGAAAGAAGAGAGAGAACGATCAGGGAACCAGAAACTATGAGAAATCTTAAAAGAATGCAAATGGAAAACTGCAGAGGGAACATCAGCCAGGGAGAGAAGTTGTAAGCCAGGAGAAAGCCACGGCATAAAGTTTATGCCCGGGAGAAAGCCACGGCATAAAGGTAGGAGATGTGCTGAACACACTGCCTGCCCCTGAGGTGGTGGCACATGAGCAAGAACTGCCAAAAGAGTGGTTGGTGGTGACACCACAGGAGGAGGGGTCAGGGGTTTATCCTTGGCTTTCCTTCCCCAGCTCTATAAGCACCAGTAGTAGATGCAACTGACTCGACTCAGGAAAGAGAAGTGAGATCTTAGGAAGGAATTGGCAGAGCTTTGGCTTGTTTGTGACTCTCAGAAAGTACAGGATTGCACCACATGGAAGAATCAATGCCAAGGTACTTTGTGCTACAGCAGGCTCAGCTTCACCCCAAATTATGCTAGAAGCTACAAGTGAAGCAGCCACTTAACAGAGGTAGCCAGCAGAAATCTCAACCCCAGAAATAGGCACGTAAGTGAGAATCTATTTGATGACAGCCCCTGAAAAAGAAGCAGTAACATCAGCAAATGGAAGCACTTATACAAAGATGATCGAATTAATAGGACAATTAGAACAGGGTTTAAAGAAAAATACCAACATCAGATTTCCCATCGAGACTATACTAAATTAATGTATGAAGCAATTTCTTATACAGAAATGAAATAATTATGAATCTAAGTGATAGACACTGCTAGTTTTCTTCATAATGTCTATTTTATTCTCACTTCTTACTAATTAACAATACTCCACTATTACCCAAAGCAGTAACATGTCCACTTAAAAACACTTCTCCAGACTCTCTTGTAACTAGAACTGGCCATCTGGCACAGAAATGTAAGCAAAATGTTATTGGGTGGAGGTCCCTGGAGATCTGTTTTTCTTTTTGGAGTCTCACTCGGTCGCCCAGACTGGAGCGCAGTGGCCGCTCCTGGCCACCGTAGCCTTGCCTACTGGGCTCCGGCGATCCTTCCGCCTCAGACTTCCGAGTAGCCGGAATTACAGGCATGCGCTACCATGCCCGGCTGATTTTTTTTTTAAATTTATTGTAGAGATGAGGTCGTGCTGCCCAGGCGGGTCTTGAACCCGTGGGCTCAGGCAATCCACTCACCTCAGCCTCCCAAAGGCGCGGGATTGCAGGCTGAGCCACCAAGTCCGGCTGTTTTTCTAATAAAAGGGAAAGACATAGCTGACCTATTATGTTATCATTCTCATTCTCATATCTCCTTCTTCCTGCCTGGAGCATGGACTTAATTATAGGTATATCAATCATTTTGTGAAACCACATGTTAAAGTTTGCATTCTAGTAAGAGAGAAAGAGCTCTTGATGACTTCTTTTAGCAACTGCATCAGCCTAAGTCTTCCACTCTCCAGCTTCTTACTACATGAAGAAAAATATTCTGCTTTTGTCAAGCTTCACACACCAGCCTCACTGGTCAAGTTGCTATTCTTCAACCAGGTGCAATTTCCAACTTCTAAAAGTTAGAATTCTATACCTAGATAAACTATCATTCAAGAGGTAGAATAAAATAAACATATTTCCAAAAGAAAACACAGAAAATGTTTTCTTCACAGATCTTCTCTGAAAAAATTAGATAAACTTTAGCAAAGGAGAAAGAGAATGCAAGAAACAATGGATAATGCAGTTATATATTACCTGCGTGATATTAAAAGTGTGATAATAATATTAAAAGGTGTTAAATGCAAAGTTATTCACAATTTTATTTGTCAAAATAGGTCACTAAGACAGTAAATGAATTTTCAATTATTTTTGTATAAACATACACATATGCATATATATAATGAGAGTGAATTTGCATCACTAAAAATGTGTGATTTTGTATAGTCATATATTAGAAGACAGGAATAGAGAAAAAGAGCAAATTCTAGATTTACAAAACCATAAGTCACTCCCAAACTTATTCTATGCACTCACTAGAGGTCCTAGAAAGGTTTGGAAGATTGCAAGATTTAACATTCATTTACTTCAATCTTGAAAACAGACTGGAACATAAAATGTGACCCAGTGGCCAAATTGCAGGTTGGAGGTGATGATAAGGAGTAGGAGGAGGAGGACAGAGATGATGACAAGAATGACTACAATAGCAGTGTACATTTATTGAGTACTTACTGCATGCCAGGCTCTGTGCTCAGAACTTCACATGCATTATTATACTTACCTGTTGGAGTCTCTCTCAGTGCTCTGCAGTTGAGAATTTGGGTCATTCATGGGTCAACAGTGGTGACAGGTAAATTCAACAACGGCGGCAAGGAGGAGAGAGAACCACTGCAGCTCTTTTTTGCTGGGAAAAGTTGCAAAACAGGGAGACTCACAGCTGCTGGAGTCAAGCAGCTGAGGCCTTCACTTCTCCACTTCCTGTTTGCTTGTATAGTGTATGATAAATGAGTTTCTTTAAAACTCTGCTTCTCGTAGATCTGTAGCATCCAGACTTTGTTTATTCTGGCTGCCTAGAGAAGAAGAACAAGGAAAAAAATGTACAATAGAAGAAAAATGGGTAAAATTGACTTCCAACATTTGGTTAGAAAGATGTTTTTCTGCTGATTTTTTTCCCAAAAAAAGTGCCTGCCAAATTAACTTGCTATATATTCTTTTCTCACAAAGAATCCAAATGAAAAGAGGTGTGGGAGTATAGAGAGGAGAGAGTAGAAAGAGCAGGGCCAAGGGGGAGAAAACATTGGTTCATTCTTTTTTGTTGTCTCTGAGGTGTGGGGTTGACTTACTGTTCTTCCTGAAAGATTATGTGTCACTTTATCAGAGATGTTTCTCCCCTTTATTCACCTATATTGTCACCACCTATCTGATAGGTGTGGGGACTTCTCTGTGCCATCTTCTCTTGCTTCACTTCCTCTAAGCTCTACATAACCAATCATCAGCAAGTCATATTGCACAATTTCAAGTCAGAAGCTTGAGCATTCCTCCTCTGCCAAGTGAGCAATCTAGAAGATTCCTCCATAGAGGTAGGCAACTTAAGGATATATGCAACAGGGTTTGAACTCAGCTTTTCTAGTGTAAAAATTGGGAATTCGTGATTTCATATTCTGAGTAATTTTTTTCTATGGTTGTTGTCAAGTCCTACTCCTGGTTAACCTATCCCTGTCTCTGCTGAGCTGTTTAACTCAGTGGGTCTCACCTCCTGGCTACCTCAATGTCCATTTTAATCTCTAGCTAGGATCCTCTTTCCTTGCCCTCTTGGCAGCCAAGATGGCTTGCCTTCTTGAGAACTGATTGAGGATTTGAATTTGAAAGACGCTTCCCTGTCCACAGAGAGTGTCCCCTGGACTTTCATTCCTTCTTAATTCTGATAACATTGTGATGGTGTAGTATGGAAAACACTGGGCTTTGAGGTCACTTTGGTTTGAAACACGATTCTGCCATGTACTAACTGTATACTTTTTAAAAAGTACTTCATCAATTGGGCAAATCACTTTGCTGACAAATGGTGAAGCCAGCCTGACTGGATGGGATTTAGGTACCCTCAAGCTGTAGCATGCTAAGATAAGTGTGACTGCTCCTTAACTTGCACTAGTCAGTTTGCTTTCATATAATGAGGTTGTGCAATTAACATTGTTCTGGGAATGGTGCAAATTCAAATCTATTCTGGTTTGAAGCAGGGCGTATATAAATAGATATAAAAACATATAGATAATTTAACAGTCTTCTTTGAAAAAAACACAGTAAAATTTCTTTATAACTTGGCATGTTGTTAAAAGATATGGAAAAATAAGTGGAAATTAGGCCTTTTCTTCTACAGGCTGAATAGCTCAGTCCAGAAGAGACCTTGTATAGCCTGGCCCGCGACATGGGCATTCTTTCTGCCACCAGTACCCACTGCACCTTGGATTCCATGACATCTTTTTGTTCCCTGGTCTTCCCACAACAGATGTTTTGTTGGTGTTTTTATGTTAAAAGCAGAGAGAAAGAATGGGATCTTTGTGAGTCTCAATGGTGGCAACTGTGTTAGCCAATTGATGGCCTGGCCTCAGAGCCACTTACGCAAATGCTAGAGTCCCCTTGTGATGGATGGACTCCCTGTGTGAGCCATGCACCCCACAGCTGATGCTCAGACTCAGGTCCCTCAGGGGTCACTGGCAGTCATTCTGCCCGAGAGAACTCTGCCCTGGCTGAGGGATCACTGCCAAGCCCGTCTCAGCAAGGAGTCCTGCTCCTCACAGTTTTTTATTGGTCCTGTAACTAGTGTTGACACTGTGTTATTTTTCAGAAGGTGATTTTTTTTTTCTGGACAGCATCTTTGATACAGTGGGCCTTGCATTTGTGACAGTAACACAAATGAAATTGAAGTAGCAGCAGGTTCTTCAAGCTAAATGAAGGCAGATCTGGTTGAAGTTGCAAGATCTGGGGAGTGAGCCCAAATGACTTGTCAGTGGCCATTAACTACACCCCTCCTCCCCCTGCATTTTCCTTTCCATTATGTCTTAGAGCTTTGTTTCAGACAAGTCGCCTGTGGCAGTGGGTTGGGAAGATGACTCTGAAGGGGCTTCAGCCCACACAGGGACATGTGTGACAAATTATCCTGACAAGGCTGCTACTCCAATATTAGCAGCTCGTTAGAAGAAATGGGTGAAATTCATCTCTGCTTTGATCAATTTTCTGCTAGCATTTCAGGACTTTCAAAGAGTCCCTTCTCTCCTACTCTTCCCACCCCCACTTCTCATTTCTCATAGTGTTTTGTTGTTGAGGACGCACTTGGCAGGACTTCCCAAGGTTTTCAGAGAATCTGGCAACAGACTGACCAAGTCTTACAAGTGTTTATGCCCAGTTTTAGGGGGAAGAAAGGGAACATGAGTTTGGATTTTTACATTTGTACTTGAAGAAACAAAGAAATAAAAATCTTCAATGATAGAATCTCTAAGGTTCTATTCAACTCTCACATTCTGTGGTTCTATGAGGAGAACTGGAAGACACTGGATGGAAGGGAAGGCCTTTGCCCATGCAATTTCATCTTTCCTGGGGAATCTTGAAGATAGAATGGCCCACAGAGAATGGCCAGCCCAACCATGAGGCTGATGAAAGCTCTCATGAGGAAACACAGATGAGACAAAGATCTAGACTTCCTGATTTTCAGTCAGGTGTTCTTTCCACTTAACTGAATCACCACAAGAGGGAAAAAAATTGAATGCAAGTGTGTCAGAGTTCTCCAGAGACACTGAGACAATAAGAGATAAATGTGTGTACATGTGTGCATGCATGTGTGTGAGCATGCATGTATGCATGTGTGTAGTGAGATTTATTTTAAGGAACTGGCTCACGTGATTGTGGGGACTGGCAAGTTTGGAAGCTGTAGAACAAGCTGACAGGCTGCAAACTCAGACAGAAATTGATGCTACAGTCTTGAGGCAGAATTTCTTCTCCAGGAAACCTTAATATTTGCTTTTAGGGCCTTCCATAGATTGAATGAGGCCCATGCACACTACTGTGGATAATCTCCTTAAGTCAATGAATTGTAGATATTAATCACATTTACAAAATACCTTCTATTTTAATGCTGTGTTTTTCACATCCTGGTGGTTTTTTATTCAAAATGGCCCCTAAGCAGAGTGCTGATGTTCAGTGTTCCTAAATTCAAGAAAGCTATGATGTGCCTTACCAAGAAAAAAAAGTGATTATCAACTAAGTTTTATCAACAGTTCTGCTTCATTCAGGCATGAGTTACAGCACTGTTAGCAGTAAGTTCCATTTTAATGAATCAACAATATATATTAAATAAGTTGTCTTTAAACAGAAGCACATACTAAACAAGGTCATATATTGAACGACTGACAAAAATGACATGACCAGACGCTCACAGCAAACAACCCTGTATTTCCCTGAGGAGCAGTGTTTTGTATTTGCTAATTCAGTGATCTCGGCAAACTTATAGAACATAACTACCTCAGATAATGAGAATCACTGTTTATTAATGTGTTTAATCCTAGAACCGTCCTACTGTTCACATTTTAGAAAGGAAGACTCTGAGGTAATGAGAATGTAAATGAGTGGTGGAGCTGAGAGTCAAATCCAGGCAGCTCAGGGTTCCATGGCAATGCCTCCAGCCACAGCACTATATTCCTGCCACGACCCTTCTCATTTTACACATCTGCTTATGTCTTTTATCTTTGCTTATCCCTTTGTATGGTATGTCTTTTCCCACTATCCTAAATTTTAGTGTTCTGTGGGTTTTATTTTATGCTTTTTGGGGTTTTATTGCAATACACTTAAAAATTAGAACATGTAGAATAATAGGGGCAGGATGAAGTAACAAAAATATGGAAACTTGCTCTTGTATCTTTGGAGTTTTCTGATTGTTCTGGGCATTAATAATGAGCCAGAAAGACAATGAAGGGAGACATACATGATTCTGTTGGGGATAATATGTCAGAAACAAGATAGGTTAAAATTTGTTTATGTAGATTTCTCCAATGCATTTTCAATTGTATGTAATTTAAAACTTACTGTTTCATTTTTCTTTTTCTTCATTAGTTGTCTTTCTGAATAATGGAAACTGGGCAAAGTACAGCAAAACATTATGTTTCCCCAAATCTCTTCTTTACCTGTGCTGTGAGGCATAATGTGGAGTTCCTGCCTTTGAGCATTTTATTGTGTTTGAGGAAATAGATGAAAATAATAATTTCAATGCAATAGTGGAGATATTTCAGGCAGAAGGAACCTTGTGGACAAAGATACAGAGGCAGGAAAGTGTATGACTTGTTTCAGGAAAAGCAAGTGATTAGAACATCATGATTAAAACAGGAAGGTGCGAGGTCACAACTATCACTGCATAATTCCAAAAGGCATCATTCCATTGTCTTCTAGGTGAATGGAGCCTTCTTGAGTTGTCTAGTGCACAACATGAGAGCCTGAACAAGGAGGCCCTGGATGAAGTTGAAAAAGAACATCCACAATGATTTTTTCTCTTTTTTATGTAACGAAAGAGAAGATTTGAAGGAAGAAATAACATCAGATTTGCCCATGTTTTAAAAAGACAAAAGCTCTATATTTTCCTGGATCAACAAAACTGTCAACTGAAGATAATGTGTTGGTAACAAATTCCCATAGTACCTGCTTAAAATACTAATATTGATGTTAACGTAAAAAGGCCTAACCATAGAGACTCCGTGTATGATAAGTTCTTTGACTTAAGGTCATGAACCACATCAGAAAGATAATCTTTCCAAGGCTTTATGCATTTCAGAATGAAATGCACAGGCCCTCAGAATATACTCTATGAAAACGGGAAAGGATTTTAGAAATACTATATTCCAGACTCCTTTTCAGGGGAGGCAAAATATCTTTGCAAATTTAATCTTAGGCTGCAACAGAATAAGGAATGAAACTCAGGTCTCAGCTTTTTTGTTTTTTTTGTTGTTGTTGTTGAGTTGGAGTCTCACTCGGTCACCCAGACTGGAGTGCAGTGGCCGCTCCCGGCCACCGCAGCCTCGCCTGCTGGCCTCCGGCGATCCTTCCGCCTCAGCCTTCCCAGTAGCCGGAATTACAGGCACGCGCTACCACGCCCGGCTGATTTTTTGATTTATTGTAGAGATGAGGTCTCGCTGCCCAGGCGGGTCTCGAACCCGCGGGCTCAGGCAATCCACTCACCTCAGCCTCCCAAAGGCGCGGGATTACAGGCTGAGCCACCGAGCCCGGCTGGTCTCAGCTTTTAGTATGCTGTTCTTGCCTCTCCACCACTGGCCCCCAAAATAAACAACAATAATAAACTTTCACACTCTTTACGCAGGGTTGAGGTTGTTGGGTCAATCTCTTCCTCCACAATTCTCTTTTTCTGTTTTCCATTGCCTTGAGTTGATCCCAGGTTTGTACTAGAACTGAGTCCAAACAGGATAAAATACCATGAGAAGCTTTGTTCGGATTGCTGCAGCCTGGCCAGAGACAGGAAATACTAGAAACCATGAGAGAGAGAGCCTGTTCTGTCCAGCAGAGTTTGGTTCAATTCAAGCAAGTTCCAAAACAAAAGAAAAATCCTTGCATGATCAGCCAACATTTTTAGGGTACTCCTCCAAACCAAACAGAAATTTACATTTTTAGAGAGCCCCCATGTCTGGAGCCCAGTCACTGCCCAAGTTCCCGGACAGCCCCTCCCTCTTGTCAGAAGAGGGCCCATTAAGGGAAATCACAGTTGTGTGGCTCTTGCTCTTGAGTGAGACTAGTCCTTATCACGAAACTCGTGGATAACTCTGGCAGTGAGCACTTTTCTAAGTCTGTAACATAGAAAACGATTGAGTTTCATTTTTCTTGTGCTGGGTAATATGCCAACATTAATTGATATGATGCTGTCATTCTCTCACTCTGTAAAAGAAAATCACTACAAGTTCATGGCTTAATCTTTGCTCATAGGAGACTTAATAAAAGCTATAACCCCCCCTCCAAAAAAAAGAGAGATGAGCATTGTTAATCACTCTGTCAGTGGGAAAAGAATGCTTTCTGCTGCACTGCTGTTCACTGACCTAAGACAAATTCGAAGAAGGGGTCTAACTCTCATTTATGCTCCCGAGGCCATATTGTTTTGCAGACGGTGGAATAAATAAAATATTTCCTGAAGAGCAAACACGTGCAGGAAAGAGCCGAGTGTGAGGATATGCTGCAATGAGACAGGCAGGCCAGATGTTACTGCTGACCTCCACTCACTGGAATCTGATTGACATTGGGGTTGGATTTCTCCAGCTGTTTAGAAGAGCTGCATGGAAAGTCAACTTTTTCCCAAGACTAAGGGGCCACCTGCAAAATATCCCCTTCATTGCCATTGGGATTTCCATTACGTGTACTTCTGGGATCTTGGGTTCCTATTTTTCAATGTACAGAAATGTTATAAAAGGATTAGATTTATCAGCAACCAAATCTCTTAAAGAGAACCCTGTATTATTATACACCATGATATATGCTTAGAGTGTCGGCAGGACCCTATGAATCCATTTTTAATATTTAGCTTTGGGATAATTTGAAATGTGAATGGTAAATACCAAAAAGCCAGCAAATGAACAAAAAGCACACACACATGTGTATGTGTGTGTTTATGAAAGTAGATGCATGTTGTGAACAAGTTACTACAAATGGAAACCATCTATAAAACTGTCCACTGGAGCCAGTGAAACACTCACTAATTAGAATCATTTCTGGAAACTATTGTTTCAGGAAAGTGGTAATTCCAGGAAGCCTTGTAGATTTTATTTATTTATGTATTTATTTATGTAGATTTTTTTTATCACCGCAGCCTTGGCTAAAATTAGCATCGTGAAGCAAGGACAGCAAAATTGCGTATTTTAGATGTGCCTTAAAACTGAACATTAGTTATAATAAAACTCAAAATACCCCAGGATTCCAAACCAGCAACTCTGGTAAAGACTACAGAAATGTAGACCTCATGTATGGACTGGTTAGCTGAATTTTACCTTTGTGTTAGGTACAAAATTGGGGGTTTGGGAGTAAATAGTGAATGCAAATTAAGTTGCAGGCCAAGGTTTAAAGAGAATACACAGGTTTCAAACAGACCCTTAAGCATTTCAGAAGCAGCTATTTACATATAAGCAATTAATGCCTGAATTACAAATCATTCTTATCTGTTCATTAAAACCAGCTCCCTAAGGACCTCTATTAGACTTTTTTTTTAAATCTAGAACTATAAAATAAAGAGGTGGGGCAAACCCTTTGAGTTGCCTCCCCTGTGGAGCTTTTCTGTGCTCTCAATAAATCCTGCTTTCTAAAAAAAAAAAAAAAAAAAATCTAGAAGTATAAATTGCATACATTTGAAAATAGGAACATGTTCCACCATTCATCCTTCACTAATTCAGATTGTCCTTTTTGCGTTATTCCAAGTGAGAAAGGTTTTTGCAAGCTCTTGGGGCAAGGCCATCTCTTAGTGATAACCCTGACATTGGCTTCTGATGTCTTGGAGATTCAGAATAACCTCCTCAGTGAGTAAGAGCAAGTTATATTTGTGTATTCACAGAAGAAAAAGCCACTTACATGATCTATTTTAAGGAATCCACCTTGTCCCCAGTATCTCCCCACCAGTGTCTCTAGCATTTAACATTTCTATTTTTGGAAGGACGGCAAACAGCTTTTTTGGGGAGTCCCTGTTTAAATGAAACTGTCTTCTCAAGGGAGGGCAACCCATGAGCATAGAGAGCTTCACTGACCTCAGGGCAGCTCCAGATGTGTGCAAGAATAGAATATATTCGCGGAGGCAGGGTTTGAACCATGGTACCTTAATTTCCAGTGCTAAAGAGCAAGCACTCGTACGTATTGATAGCATAATGATCTCAGGTTCCAGGCTGGGGAAGAGGGAGAAGTTTCCAGCAGGGAGGGAAGATGAAGAAGGAAAGTAAAACAACCACTTCTAACTACTTTATAATTGTGCTGAAGGCCAGTCTTGTTTCCAATATCCCAGATTTCGCTTTATTGTCCCCAGGGGATTGGCTCCAGGAATAATTTCCAACCTTAAGCCTCTATTCTTTTGAGGCTGAAGCTTCTTCTTCTACCTCATGCCAATACCCCCAAAGTGGCTTTTTCCAGTTCGTGATAAGCCGTTTAAAATCCTGAGAGCTTGCCTTTAAACATCTGTCTGCTCTCATGGGGAATACTTTATCACCATGATCAAGCAGGGCCCTCATTTCTGCATAAATCTTTTGACTTCTGAAAAGAAGATTTCCAAAATTAAAATTCAAGCCCCGCAAAGCATTTCTGGGATACTGTGAAATACAGTCCGGCAACTATAGCAGTCCACATGCTGAGAAGTCAAATACATAAAAAATCCATGCATTTATATGACCTACTGAACATTTACACATTGTTCAAAGCATTGCTTTTAAACCTTATTTTAGCCTGAGGTGATATATCTACTAAAAGCCATATGAAAATACACCCAAGTAGATATGTTAATGCATAATTGTCTATTGACCAGTTATCTTCTCCACTTGAAAAAAAAAAAGGATTAGAACTTTTTTTTTTTTTTTTTTTTGAGTTGGAGTCTCACTCGGTCCCCCAGACTGGAGTGCAGTGGCCGCTCCCGGCCACCGCAGCCTCGACCTGCTGGGCTCCGGCGATCCTTCCGCCTCAGCCTTCCGAGTAGCCGGAATTACAGGCACGCGCTACCACACCCGGCTGATTTTTTGATTTATTGTAGAGATGAGGTCTCGCTGCCCAGGCGGGTCTCGAACCCGAGGGCTCAGGCAATCTACTCACCTCAGCCTCCCAAAGGTGCGGGATTACAGGCTGAGCCATCGAGCCCGGCTTAGACTATCTTTTAAGAAAATCCTAGTTTTTCTTTGAGCAGGCAGGTGAGAAGACTGTTTTACTTCCATTGCAGATGTTATTGATCAGTCTCAGAAAGACCCTACACCCTCCCAGGAAGTTGTGTGACAGGCAAATGACAGATGACTCACTTGACCTTCTTTCCTAACTGAGCCATATCTATGACTGACCAATCCTTACAAATCATTATTATTTTACAGCTAACAGATTTTATTTTCCATTTTCTTTCCTATCAAATAGAGCTATTGATTTTGATTCCTGGGAGATTTTTATTGGATGCTTTGAGATCTGTGGTTGTTTTGAGGGTCTTGTTAGGTATGTGTGTGAAGCCAGAGAACCACATATTAACTGCAGCATATCAAGGTAGATCTTTTATGCATAAATACCCTATGCCTCACCCGTCTCAGAAAGAAATGGTGAAACAAATTTTGAGCTTCAGGTCACTCAGTTAAGACTCTTAAAATGCTTGAACTAAGAAGAGATGGACAAAATGTTTCCATTAGTTGGACGTGAAGGAGTGAATGATACTGTTCTTAGAAAGCTAAGAGTTTGTCATGCTGTAGGAGAGATTTGCAGCACATACAATCTGACCTCGTGTCAGCTGCAGATTCAACTAACCTGGGATCCAAACTAGTTCAGGAAAAAATATTTTAAAAATAAAATAAAAGTGGTACAAATATAAAACAATATATCATAACAACTGTTTACATAGCATATCCATTGTGTTGGGTCTTATAAGTAATCTGGAGATGATTTAAAGTATATGGGAGGATGTGCATAGGTTACATGTAAATACTAGGCCAATTTATATCAGGAACTTGAGCATCTGAGGATTTTGGTATCTGCAGGGGTCCTGGAACCAATCCCCTAAGGATACTGAAGGATGACAGAACTTTCCTTTTCAGGATATTAGCAAACAGCTCCATGGAAACATTTTTGGGTATGACTCAGCATCATGCCAGCCCTTCGTCCTCAGAACCAATGCCGAGTGTTTGGGTGAGCTAAAGCACCAATGATGTGGAAGCAACAACCCAAGAACAAAAGCAGCCCCTATCTCAGTCCTCTCAGTACAGAGACCTGCGATTCAGTAACAAAGCAGAGTGAGGCATCAGCCCCAAACACCACTGTGATCATCACCCAAGACCTGGATGATCCCCAGGCTGATAAAGCTTGAGAAACCAGGAGTTAGATATTACACAACATTGTCTAAATCCCAACATAAATATGACACGATTAGACTTAAACTACACATTATGGCAGACCTCACCACCTGTTATTCTTGATCCCCCCTGAATCATGCTAACCCCAAGGGGCAGAGAGAAACAGAACTCTGCTTTTCACTGCCCACTCAAAACTTTAAAGTGGGCTTAGTGGTTTATGACTTAACCCATTCATAATTCTCAGTATTAATAAACAGCTGAGCTGATACTTGATTCCCAATGGGAAGGTGCTGAAGACGAGAATATCAAGTGCAAATCAACTGGTTGGGTGTAAAATAAACCTATGCTACCATATGGAGCTTGATCTCTAAAATTATTTTTCTTTTTGGTATGGTGAGCCAAAGCATGATTCGGTCCGAATCGGTAATGTCTCTGAGCCTCAGGAGCAAAAAAGTTGAGCATTCTCCTTCCATATATTGGCCCTGTGTTCTCTGACTGACTCTCCAACTTTGAATGGATCTTACTGCTGATGATACAAAGCTGCATATTATTAGAATTGTTGTCTCATGTCCTTTAGGAATGAAATTCAATATTAAGATTAATAACCTTATTTATTTTTTTCAAGTTGCTGGATTTTTTTTTTTTTTTTTGAGTCAGAGTCTCACTCTGTCGCCCAGGCTGGAGTGCAGTGGCACGCTCACGGCATTCTCTGTGGCATGTTAAGTGGCATGCTTGACCCCTGCATCGACCTGCTGGGCTCAGGCGAACCTTCTGCCTCATCCTTCCAAGTAGTCGGAATTACAGGCATGCACTACCACGCCCGGTTAATTTTTTGATATAGTGTAGAGACAAGGTCTTACCAAGTTGCTCAGACTGGTCTTGAACCCCTGGGCTCAGGCAATCCTCTCGCCTCAACCTCCCAAAGTGCTGGAATTACAGGCTTGAGCGACCCTGTCCAGCCAGTTGCTGGATTTTTTTAACCCATCCCCATCATCCCCACCAAAAAAGTTTTTAAATAGTGACAACCAGAAAGAAGGAAAAATGTACAAATTTTATTTCCTAGACTCATTGAAGTGTTGTTAATGTCAGTATGTGTATTTTGAATTGAGCATTATTTTTAGCCAAAATAAACTTTGAATTTTTTAGTAGATTTTTCTTTCTTATCCTTCTCCATCTTTTCCCTAAAGATTGCTGGCCTTCATCTTGAGGTTTTGTCACTTTGTTCATTAGAAGGTGGAAATTTTGCACTGGAAATTATCATCTGTTTAGTAAAAAGAGGCTCTTCATCTGATTCTGGAAAAGTTTGAACATAATCATGAAGAAAATATCTTGGCTCAAAGACATTTCTGCAAGATTCCTAAGAAATTTTGCAAGCTAGTGATTAAGTCAGCTTCATCACAAATATCAAATTAGATACGGCTCACTGAATCAGGTGTAGCAAGACACACCACGGTTGTGGTTCAATATGGTGAATACTTAGGGGAGAACATAAGCATTGCACGGGTGTCAGCATCTAATCAGGAGCCAGATTTGCCCTGTGTGATGCTGTGCAGAAATGTTTAAAACCAGTGTCTTCAGCCAAAATGTCTTGGCCTTCGTTGTCAGTGGTTCACGTGGAAATACCAGATGAAAGAGCAGGACTCGGGGCCTGGCTCCCATCCTGTGAAGTGTTGGAGGATTTTCTAACCTGAGTGAAAAGTCATTCGACTGAGGCATAAAATAGTATGTTTATCTGTCAGTGTGGTCATGTTTTTATTGAGGAAATAGATTATCCAGAGACATGTGAACTGTTTATAGTTCTGTCCAATGGAGGGGTTGTTTTTAGGGCACATATCTTCTTTATTGTCAAACACTGAGTCTCAGCAGGCTTCCCCAAGAACGTGGTCCAGTCCTGAAACCTAGGCTCTCAAGTCATTCATTCATCAGTCATTGCCTGAGAACCAGTGATATGCCAAGACATCTAAAATCTGATTATATAAACAAAACACAGTTTTTTGCTGATGATCTGGCTGAGGATGTAGACACAGAATGTTATTTGCTTGAATTATATAAAATTGTCATTTTTAACGTCAGAAATAGTCGATATTGACAATTTCATATGGTGCAAACTTTATAATACTGCTTATTAAGCTCAGGGATAGAGATGTGCAGAAATCTTTGTTGTTATTTCTACTTAGCATATAAAAGGGATGCTTAAATTGGGGAGTTGGGGAGTGGGTAAAAGATGGCTAAAAAGGCTTGCTGGAGGATGCTTAATCACACAAGATGATGTGAAGCAGCTCACGCCTGTAATCCCAGTACTTTGGGAGGCTGAGATGGGAGGACCAACTGAGCCCAGGAGTTTGAGTCCAGTCTGGGTAACATAGGAAGATTCCATCTCTTTAAAAAAAAAAGATGAAGAAGTTGTGGACTATGTAAACGGGGATGTTAAGGTCAGTGCTGATGGAGCATGAAGAACCTTCCGGAACAGACTGCTTTAGAAAGTTATCCTAAAGACACTCTGAGTTGTTTAATCAGGGAACTTGCACAAAAGGAGAAAAACATAGGAGCAGAAGTACCCATGTCTTCAGGTGCTGATACAGATATCTATATGTGTCTAATCGGCACCTCAGTTTCTTTGCTTTTACTGGCAAGGAAAGAAGAGTCCCACAGCTCTGTCTTCCACTTCCCACTTTAGTCCCTGGAGCTGCTTCATGAACCAGCAATCCCCACAATAGGCGGTAAAACCTTGAAAGTCATATGGACTGTCATGTTGTGTGTAGACCTTTACTGCTTCCTGAGAGTGGTGTCATCTAGTGATTTTAACTTCTACTTTGGGAAATCTTTCTTATGCAAATAGCTGCATTCTACATCCTGCTCTGTTGATTCAAGGTTGGTAACTTCAGGCCTATAAGCACAGACCTTGTCTGAGTCTACTATTGCCTCACCCTTGCAAAAGCTTTTGGTTTCATTTCCTGACTTCCAAACCTCCACTCCTAATCCAGCTGTCTCCTGCACTGCATTAATTGGGTCCCATTCTCTGGTTCTGCTTTCTATTCTGAGTGAGCACTCTCGAGTCCTGAAAAAAGCCATTTTGAAGATCTAACACAAGAGCTCAGGGGACCAAAGCATATTGAACTGGACTCCAATAAACTCTTGCAGCAACTCAAGGTTCTCTTCAAGTTCATTGAAAATGTGTTACCACATCCCTGTCTGGGAAGTCCTTGATGGTTCAGGCTGCCAATGGTTTCGCTTTACATGCTGTGGCTTACCACACAGACAGTCTTACAGGAGAGAAGAACAAGCTCTCAGCCTGATAATTCATTAGAGTTGCAAAACTCATGGCTCACGAAGATAAAAGTTTGTACACATACACATACACATGTTTCTCAATATGCATTACCACTAAATGATGAGAAAAAATATGACAATTAAGGGGAACTGCATCCTTCAGGGTTGCTATAGAAGGCTCTCTGCATTACAAAGAAATTGGATATAATGCCTCTTAAGGGTACATCGAGTTCTATAATCCTGTGACTTGAAAGTGACTTGAAAAAGCTTCTTTTCCCTCTCAAATGTGAAAGAGGACCTTTTGTTACCAGACATCACTAAGGTCATATGATAAATGGGTGCTATTACTATATGTTCCTTGAAGCGTGTCCTGCATTTCTGGGGACATTTTAACTCATGTACTACCCCAAGCTTTTAATCATTCCAGGAAAGGCCCATGATCCATTGACAAGAGCAGCAGAGTGTGTTTCTAGAAGGTGGCCCAGGGCCTTGGAAGATGACATACTTTGAGACGCAGTTGGAGATGATATTTGGGGCCACACTACTTGTATTTTTTTTTCCTGCTGCCAAGGAATAATCATTTTCTGGGTGGGCAAACACATTTTGATGCCTCATTCTTACCTTTTTAGTAAAGTTCACTAGGAAATTGTTTTCTATAAGGACAAGATGCATCCCAAATTACTCTAAAAATGATATCGATTTTCCTACATATAAGGCGAGCCGCAAGAGAACCATAAACTTCAAGTTGTAGCTTCAGTGAGTGTTATCGCGTAATGTCAGTAGCTTTGGTTTTTATTTAATTTTGTGATTAAAGTTTTTATTGATTTCCCTGCAGGGTAGAATATATCAATACCTTGGGTTTCAAAGGAGCGTTCAGTAACAAGAAAACATAAAAGGGCTCAACTACAGAAAACTGGTGCTTTACTTTAAAATTTAAAAAACTGCCATTATGAATCCCTAAGGTGTGTCTTTGCAGCTAGTTTTGGTTGGGGTCTCTCAGCCTGGTGGGCGGAGCTAATCCCTCAGGGTAACAGCTGGTTCAAAGGCCTATGAAGTTTAGTTGAGAAAGGCTTAGCCAGTAGTTATTAGAGCTAATAATATTTTCCCAGGAGCTGACACACCATCAAGTGAGTCACACCCTATGTAACCATAAATCACGTGTGCTTCCTTTTTCTTCTCCAGAAAAGGGCCAGCCTTATGATATCCAGTCTGTGGAGGCCCAGCACAGCAATGACTTTGGATGTGTAGGAGAGATTATTCTTTTCAAAGAAATTGCATCACTGGGAACACAGTCAATGCTGGGACTGAATGTCTGACTCAGGCTGGGCTCCTCGATGATTCTAGAGTGTTTAGAAAACTATACATAAAATACGCGGTTTCCTTCAAAGTTAGAATGGGCCATATAACTCTCAAAGTCACCCAATTTTGTATGTGATCTTATCTTCCCCTTCAGGCTTGGGAGTCCAACATGAGGTCTTCATTTTTGTGAGTTGAGCATGAGGGCATTTCCTTAATACTGAATTACCTAATGTTCAGATTATATATCGTATATGCATATCCTTAACACTTACAATTAAGATTAGTGTTTCAAAGGTGACCTTCTACCTGACCCTCCTGACATTATTTTCCTAACCTTATTCCACTGACTAGGAAACTAAACTTGGAGGGACAAGGGATGCTAACAATGTGTTTGGTGACATACGGTTGGCCAATGGCTGAGCTGAAAATTAAACCTAGGCCTCTTGGCTATCGGCCCTTCCATCTATTCTTCCAACTGAGGTCACATTAACCACCTAATTAGCCTTCTTAACTCAGCAGTGCTGGCAGATTAGTTTGTTTTGCTTTTTTTTTCTGAGTCAACTGGTGGCTCTAGTGTGATGAAATGTTGGGGCCCAGGCACCTGCCAGTCTGCCCTTACACACCAGTCCACGTGCAGTCTTCCATACTTCTAATAACCAGCTATACCACTCCTCAGAGCAGGGCCTATGCTAGCAAAAAGGCAGGGAATTCTTCTGGAGAAATAAAACGCAGGACAAAGATACCAGTCAGGCAGATTTTGCAAGCTCACCAAACAGTCATTTGTCTGCAATTAGAAAGACACAACAGTTTTGACTCCTCCTTCCTTCCTCCTTAAACATTCCCTTTTGTTTGAAATTCCAACCAATTTCTAAAAGAATAAGGCAAAATGATCTGTGTAGCACACGATCCTGAAAATATAATTGAATGTACTACAGTCAGGGACAGAGTCAGGAAATGGAGTTAGATGGCTACTCATCAATAAAAACAATATTAAAAAGGAGGTCCTATCCTCTGGTCTCACGACAGTGAGCCTGCCTTTGCTTCTTCATCCTGCCTTGAGAAAAACAAAGGGAAAAGGAAAACCCCAATTTAAATCAAAGACCGAGGAGGAAATGCATGTTTGATTTTCACTACTAGAAATTAAATCCATATTTAGGCTCTCATCTGATCTTCCAGACTGTTCACTTGAACATTCATGTTACTAAAAAAAGGTTTACGGTGAGCAGAGCAGTCCTGAGCAGCTTTGTGGCTCTGACTCCAAGAACATGCCTTGCCCAGTGGCTAGGTCAGAGCTCACATCAAAGAAAGAAGATGCTCAGGGGTCTGATGTCATAGGACAGAGGCCAAAAGATAAACCAAACTGAGAAACGAGATGACTAGGATTATTTCCCTGCTTTCTTGGTTCGAAGTTCCCATACCAATAAGTCCTTTGGGTTAAGATACTGTTGTTGTTACAATAAAACATTAAATGACAGAATTATTGCCAAAGTTTACTATTGCCCATCAACCACAAATGACGGTTGAATTAATTAATCATATTATTCCTTCTCTCCCGCACCCCAGAAAGTAACTGACATGGAAGGCAAGTGATGAAGAAAAAATCCGATCTTCGCTTGCAATTAGGGGCCTCAGTTAGGGGTAGGTGGGAGGGAAGGTGCCAAAAGAAGCAGAAAAAGGCATCTGAGAACACTAAGAGAAATGTGCACAGTTAGCTCCTGGGAGGAGTCGGTTTGTCCTCAGTTGGGTCAATTTTGATTCCCCTGACTGGGCCAATGTGGTCCTGTTTCTTGCAGCTGTTGTGAAGGTCAGCATTGTAGGAGCCCCTGGGCTTTTTTCAAAATACCCTAAGAATAAGCCAAAGAAAAGGGTAGAGAGTGTTGCTGGGACAACTACTAAGACAAAGAGACTTTCAGATTTCTGGGGACAAGAAGACATATTTTGAAAGGAATTTTCCCTTCAAAATACACACACTCACATTCACACACGCTGGCACACACATGCGTGCAACCAGAGTATGTATATGTGCGTGTGGCCAGCAGAAGTTTGATTAATTATCCAAGCAGCATCAGCTGTACATTAAAACAATTTAAAATGTAGCAGGAGAAAACATGGCAACAGGACACAATCTTAAAATGAGCACATGAACAGTAAATGAAGAATTAGAGGCAGAGCCATTTCAAAAAGTGAATCCAGGCCATATGGAGCCCAGGACTGGAGGAGTCAGCTGAAGCTGCAAGCATCTGGGATGCTAAGAGTTTCCTCTTGTGTTGCAGAGGCTCAGAGGGGTGCAGCAGAGAGGCAGGAGGAGGGGACGGAAGCCAAGTCATCAACAGGTCTGGTGGCAGGGCCAGATGGCCTCCTACCAGAGGGCTGGGTTCTCGTGACAGCGGCCTTTGGGCAGGAGAGGAGCAGAGCAACCCTGTGGTCTCCTGAAGACAATGAGGAGAAACAGACCCTCAACAGGCTGCTGGCTCCTGCGCCTGCCTCTGGCCTGCAGATCAGATCGGATGCCAAGGTTCCTCGGACAGGAAATGAGTGAGACTCCACGGAGAATAGTCCAGGGATTCAAGAGGAAACCCTAGACTCTGGCAACAATAGGAAGACGGGAGGGTGGGGTAGAGGAAAGAGTTTGTTTGCTTAATGTGGATCTATTAAAAGTCAGTGGTAAACGTTTACAAAAGTGCTAGAGGTACACACATAAGCTTCAGAGGGCCATAGGGAGAAATTCCATGTGCCTAGCACAGGGGACCTGGGATTGTTTAGAGCTGAAGAAATGACTGTGATTCTTGCTGTTCAACTGTATCCTTGACTCTTCCCTCCTCCAAAAATAAAATGTTTGCATTGTCTTATGATTTAGATGCAATTTACAACACATAATGTTGCCCATTCCTTTATTTCTTAGCTCAGGCTGAGCAACAAGAACTTGATTCTTAATTTTTAACAAAAGTTATCAGAAAATGGCTTGGGCAAGTTACCTCGGTGTCTTCATTTTGCATTGGAAATAACTAGTTCATGGAATATTTAGAGCACCTAACATCTTACCCAATATGTACTAACTGCTCAATACATGGCAGCTATTCTATATCATTATTAGCATCACTATTTATTCCCATCATTTCCTTTTTTTTTTTGCTGCTTAAAGTGACACTCCAATAAGTGTGTATACATGTCAATCTTTACCCAGATCTCTGGTTATGTATCTGGTGTCAATATCTAAAAGTGGTACACTGAATCAAAGAATATACAATTTTTAGAGGTGCTTGATAGCATTGCCAGATTGCTTCCCATCATGATTGCACCACCTCTTCACTGTTCTTGAATGGGGGCACGTGTGGAAGAGCCTTGATGACACCTAGTCATGCCGTTTAAGTTCTTTCCATCAGCACAAATTTACTATGTGCTCAGTATGGGTCTGAACACTTTTCATACAGTCATGAACAACAACAAAAGGATTTCCTCTCCTCAAGGCACTTAGATCCCATGGGAAGACTGGTGAAAATAAATAAAAGGACACACCATATAACAAGTATTGGTAAGTCCTCTGCAGAGAAAAATGCAGGGGAAGGAGTTAGGGGGATGGGGTGATGTTGTTCTGGACGGGGTGCTCTCTATTAGGTTTAGACAGGAAATGACACCTGAACTAGTATGGAATAAAATGAAGCTTATGAAGACCCAAGAAAACAGCATTCCAGGCAGCTGGAAGAACCACATGAGGTCCCTAGGGTTGGCTCCGCTCCATCATGTCGAGGGCTGGCAGGGGGTTAGTGTGAGCAGGGTGAGAGGGGAGGGGTGAGCAGGCCCTTGGAGCTACAGCCAGTGGGCAGCAGATGACAGGGCCTTATTCTCAGTGGGGAGGGAGCCCCTGGAAAGTTCTAACCAGGGGAGATTCAACATGTCTCTGTTTTGTCAGCATTACTCAGGCTCCTGTATGCAGGTAAGACTGCAGGAGGGCAAGTGTGGAAGCAAACCAGTTAAAAAGTCATCTACTTGTTGCTAATTTGATAGACAAGAAAAATTGTAGTTTTATTCTGTATGTTTGACTACTTGTGAGGCTGTGTCTTTCATGGGTTTGTTGAATATTTGCATTTAGTCTATGTAGTGGACTGAGTTTAGCCTTCTCTGAGGACCACCCGTCCTCTGCCATGGGGCAGAGAGACCTAGCTCCTACCCTAGAGAGAGTCTCCTAAGGTGATGGCTAGACCAAGTTCCGTTGAGTTTCTAGTCCAGAGAAGCCACACTTTAGAGGCATTGAGGGGAGTTTTGTGGTTCTGTTTCTGGCTTCGCTCACTGTTTGTTAAGTCTATATGTAAAATATGTCCTTTATTAAGCTGTGATTGTGCACATTGGGGGATGGGATGGATTTGGATTTTCTTTATGCTGAAAATTCCGACTGGATAAATATTACATTGGGATTTACTCTTTTATTATGCTTTTAATCATTCGGTGAATACCTTTTCAAGAACTGCTGGCATCTTAGGAATGGAGAATCATTCAGCATCATGCTCTTTAAATGCAAAAAAAAGACTAGATAAACGGAATCTTTAAAATAACTAAACGAAAGTGTGCATTTGTTATGCAACATCACACAATTGTTCCATTGGTACACCTTCCTAATGGCTTCTTTATGCAAACGTTATCGCCTTTGTGCCGTTTTTCTACTTCTGCTGTTTCCAGTACATTTATTTCAATGAAGACTGCTGAAAACCTTTAAAGAAATTGGGGAGACTGGCCTTTTTCCTCATGCATCAGGATGTGCATTTACATGAAGAACTTGCTTAAACTACCACCGGTGAAATCGGAAAGAGGCGCCCTCCCTGCCTAAAGTGTGCGATTTACTCCCCTGCAAAAATGCCAAGCATATGCAATCCATTTTGGTATTTCAAATTCTTACAGAGATAGTTAATTAAATGCATAGAACCGGGGCTTAAATTGAATCTGGTCTCGGGAAGAGCTTAACTTCAGGCCCCATTTATAGATTTAGTAAATTTGTAGGGGGTAAGAACGCTCTACTGGCTAATTTCCATGGTAGGGGATGAACATTTTTTTCCAATCTGGACTCTGTTTTTTGTTTTCCTTGTGGTGGAGAGCTTAAGAAAGGCACAATGACTTGATTAAAGGTGTTGTTCTAGGATGCCTCATCTTTTTACAGTGCTTCATTGTGTTTGTAGCTCATTCAGTGCTGCCTAATAAAGCTTTGCACATCCCAGATCTTTTATCTTTGTTCATCATATCACTTTGTTCACTAATGTCTTATACAGGCAAGGATGATAACCTTTGAGAAGTTGGTCATGGTGTTTTTGTGGTTATAATGTGTCCTTTCCCCACAATCCACATTAAAGTGGGGCTACAAGGAATGCATGAAGTCTGAAAAGAGAATACCCATCTGTGAGCATTCTTTGTGAATCCAAGCCTCTGCAAGAAACCCAAACATGCAAGGAAGTTAACCCATTGTCACTGACGTGCAGGAGCTAATTGCTTTTGTGCAGAGGTTCAAAAAAAATTTCTTCATTCCTGACACTATTTACCTAAGCAACATATTCCCATTAACAACATCTCTCACTTCTGGAAGGTGGTATGACATGTAGGTTAGAAGGCAGCTTCCTGACAGCCATGGGAGATAAAAGTGCTAGAATTGTTCAGACCCTTCAAACCCTACTCAAGTAGGTATTGTCCTACAAGTAGCATTACCACAAATAGCTAAGAATGTATGTGTGTGTGTGTGTGTGTGTGTGTGTGTGTGTGTGTTCCCATAACTTCCAGATTCATTCATATTTTATGATTTAATATACTCATAATATAAATCAATTTGTAACTAAAATTTATATTATCAAAAAATTAAATAAAATTCACTAATTGTATATGTTTCTTTGTCACAGTTGTATTTATGGAATTGTTTAGATAAAGCATTTACATTTATCAGAGAATAGAAAGCATTTAACTTCTCCCATAAAAGGCGAGGCTTCTGAGATACTAATATTGTATAGTGCAAACTGGTTTCATTAATTACATCTTTAATAATTGTACATTTTCTTACTCAAGCAATCAGTTGACTTTGGTAATGGAGGAGTAAACAGATTTCATTTCTAAATTCTGTAAGAGTGTTTTCTTGCTGGATGTTAAGTGGGCTTTCATTTCTACTAAGAGTTTTATGCTTGGAATAATGGTTTTGAGTGAGCATGAAAGAAGTCCATAGGAATGCTCTCTGCTGGTAAGTGGTGCAACTTTTTTTAAAGTTGAAAAATGCACACATCATATTAGTAATCTAAACCAGGGTTGACAAACTATAGCCTCAGGCCAAATTTGGCTCACCACCTGTTTTTATAAAGTTTTATCAAAACACAGGACACCCTTTCATTTCTATAGCTATATGGTCCCCAAAGGGTAGAATATTTACCAGTGGTACTTTAAGAAAAACATTTACCGACACCTCATCTGAACTTCACTGGGTAAAAATGAAGGTTACTCCCAATTAAATAAATAGCATTCATTTTGGAACCTGGAATAGAAAAACAGTTAAACAAATTTAAGTCCTTAACATTCAGATATATACCCATCAATTATTGGACAACTGCTCTTTTCCTAAGGTCATATGCTTCACAGATTTAAAAATTGTGCTCCTCTAGGTCAGCCCTGACAGTTCTGATGAGTTGTGCACTCGTTATAGAACCCCAGTGTACCAAGGACATATCCGCAGCAACCAAGAACATGGGGCACTATAGGTTCTCTGCTTGAGGCAAAGCTATGAGGTCTTTCTTATTTTTAAGTCCAGGATCTAAATGATCATCCAACACAGCACCTTCTTTGTTTTCTGGAAACCACTACTTTTCACTGGCAGCCCAAGTAACTTGTTCTGTTTTGCAAAATTGGAAGACAAGTATTTGTAGTCTGTAGAGCCAGGAGTTCAGTGTGCCATGCTCTGTTCTCCCATGGGAACAGTCTCTCTAGATTAAAATGGACTTTGATGGACGATGAGAGAAGCTTGGCATTGTGACAAGCACTGGAGTTAAGAGCATTGGGACAAAAGCCAGGAGACCTATGTTCTCATCTCAGCTCCATCTCCAGTCAGTTGTGAGATTTTAGGGAGGTCACTTTGAACCTGTGTCTGCTTATCTGTAACTGTTTCTCCTTTGGAATAGCAATGCATATTTGATATTTCTCAAATTGTTGAGAGAATAAAATGGGATGAAAATCATAAAATTTTGCACAATGAATGGAAATTCCCTAGTATTCAGGGCAGAGACCTACTAAATCTGACTTGAGGAGTCATACTGAGAAACTTCGTTTGACATGGGTCAAAGCAGACTTAAGAGACTGGACTTGTTGGGACATCAGAGACCTATACAGGGCAAGCTGACCCATTCCAGTGGGCCAGGATATAGAGTCTAGAAGGGAAAAGAGTTGGTCCCATTACAGGAGGACCCCAATCAGTAACAGGAACTACAGAGTATATGAGGGGGACCAACATAAACCCAGAGTTTATTTATTTAAAAATGTGTCTAGCCCAGGCAACTTGGCAAGACCTCTCCTCTACAATATATCAAAAAAATTGGCCAGGATCGATGGCTCAGCCTGTAATCCCAGCACTTTGGGAGGCAGAGGTGAGTGGATTGCCTGAACCAGGCAGATTTGAGACCAGTCTGGGCAACTTGGTGAGACCTCGTCTCTACAATAAATTTTTAAAAATTAGCCGGTCGTGGTAGCGTACGCTGTAGTTCCAGCCGCTTGGAAGGCTGAGGCGGAAGGATCACCAGAGCCCAGCAGGTCGATGCTGGGGTGGCTGTGAGTGTGCCACTGCACTCTAGCCTGAGTGACAGAGTGAGAATCCAACTCAAAAA
This sequence comes from Carlito syrichta, assembly GCF_000164805.1. Lineage (NCBI taxonomy): Eukaryota > Metazoa > Chordata > Mammalia > Primates > Tarsiidae > Carlito > Carlito syrichta. The sequence continues at coordinate 80,099 of NW_007252901.1, read as the reverse complement.
AAAAAGTAGTTATTCTTACATGTTTAAATGTTGGTCACTTACGAAGTACTCCGTTTGATGCAATACACCTATCGAGACACTTTTTCCACTGCTCAAAACAGTTTTTGAACTCATCAATTTTGATGCCTTTTTAGAGTTTCTGCCATTTTTTTGTTTCATCTCTGCTATATCAGCAAAATGTTTCCCTTTGAGAACTTTTTTTATCAGGGGAAAAAAAAATCATCACTCATGGCAAGACCTGTGCAAAACTTCAAAGTTTTTACCTAGAAATTTTGAGACAGTTGCATCATGATTTGCAGAAGAAATGTTGTAGCAAACAGGTGACTGGTTCTTTCCCCATAACAAAGCACCTGTTCACACCACACTGAATGTTCAGCAGTTTTGACCAATGCTTCCTATTCACCTGATCTTGCCCCGAGAATTTTCTTCTGTTTCCCCAGATTAAAAAAAAAAATCCTTTAAGGGAAATGTTTTGCCAATATGAAAGAGGTGAAACAAAAAAAGGCAGAAGCACTAAAAGGCATTAAAATTGACAGGTTCAGACACTTTTTTTTTTTTTTTTTGAGTTGGAGTCTCACTCAGTCGCCCAGACTGGAGTGCAGTGGCCGCTCCCGGCCACCGCAGCCTCGCCTTCTGGGCTCCGGCGATCCTTCCACCTCAGCCTTCTGAGTAGCCAGAATTACAGGCATGCGCTACCACGCCCGGCTGATTTTTTGATTTATTATAGAGATGAGGTCTTGCTGCCCAGGCGGCAGAAACTTTTAAGCAATGGAAAAAGCATCTCAATAGGTGCAGACGGAGAGGACTTTGAAGGTGACTGAATTTTAACATGCAAGAATAAATACACAATTTTTTATAAATAAATTCTGGATTTTTTTGGTTCCCCCCTCATAGAATTCAACTTCCTAAAATAGGATCTGGCTGAGTATCTTGACCAAAGGCTAGCAAATGACGCAATGGTTACTCAAAGTATCAGACAATGGGACCAAGAACAACATGATGGGAAGCAGAGAAGAGAGGAAAACACTGCAATTTGTGGGATCACAGACCACAAAGAGAGCCCCAAACCAGTTCCAGATCCCATCTCCTGGTGAGTTCAGGCAGCAGACATGTTCCTGCTTTGATCACGACTGGCTGGGGTTGCCTGGGATGAGAAGTCCTCCCAGAAATCCCTTCACTGTAGTATAATTATCTTATTGGCTGACCCCTGTGTGGAACTATTCCAACATTTTGAACCTTTTATCTGGCTAGAAACATTCGAATGATTCAGAAAGTTTCCCAGTAAAAGAGAAACCTCTGGGGAGACAGCGCATTAAACTATGAAGTGCCATTCTTATTTAGATATGAATTCACTTTATTGGGTTATCTCTTTCCACACTAGAGCCCTAAGGAAATGAAATAGAGAACAGGGAGCTTATAAAATGCTAAGGACAAAGTTTGCCTGTTCTCACTGTGTGACTTGTTATTGTAGGAAAGTTCTCCTGGAGCATGGGTGTGAGTTGTGTTCTGCTCTAGCCTTCAATAGATGGACAGGAATGGGGCAGATAGAGCACAGAGGAAGAGGTGGTTCTCAGAGGGGCAGCTAATTGCAATTCCTCTGCTTGGAGAAGTCAACTTCTAAGTCACAAAAAGGCATCATTAAGTGCTTCAAAATGCCAGGGAAGCAGAATTGCCACAGGCCCTGTTGAATAGTTCAGGCCAGTTGCTTTCCAGACTGCCAGGTCTGAAGAATGCAGAGGAAGTCTTACAGAGCCGTGGTCCCTGTGCAGACAGTCGGGAGGTAAGAGGGAGATGCTTTCTCTTTTGCTGCCTGGAGTTCAGGAGGAAAGAAGGCTGAGGCTGTCAGAAGGTCAGATCAGTCAGGAAGCGGCCATGCACTTTCAAAGACTCTTATTTTCAGTGAAAATTTCCAAGTGATAATCACATCTCTCAGTACTGAAACTTTGAGAATGAATTTGCAGCTCCCCAGTGATGGATAAAACACCATCAGAAAGTGTGACAGTCCCCTGCACACCCAGCTCAGTCAGAGGGAAATGGATCACACTCACAGAGAAGAAAAATTGCAAGGCAGGCATCCCAGAATGTATTGCAGTCATAACCCAGGAAAGCCACCTACCAGATTTTTCTGCTATCTACAAATAAATGTGCTGAGATAATTTTCTGCTGAGAGACATTGTGTCTGTACTACACTGGCTTCATTAACTCAATTGGAAAAAATGATTTTGCAATTTGCATGAGGCTTAAGAGTGTAATTAATACAATTCATAAAAGGCCAGTGCCACTTTGCAGATATCAGCCCCATGGGGACTGTGGAGTTGTACACTTTGGAGAGAGTTCTTATGTCTGCAGTTCCTATGGCCAACATCGCCCTGCCTTCTTGGCAGGCCATTGTCGTCTTTAAAACTAGACATCAATAAAACCAGACTCACATTGCCTTTCTCTTCAGGGATTCCTCACAACGCCCTCTTCCCAGTCACCCTGCTGTCCAGGGTAGTGGATGTCATTTAAAGAAAAACCAAAGAATGATTTATGAGTAGGGATCAAGGACGGAGTCAGGGAGAAATGATGTCCTTGTGCAACTCACTTTTTGTCTAGTTTCCTTGTGTGTATCAGTGTCGTAAAAGGTTACTTGTATGCAGAAGACTTAGGTTTCCTTTACCCCCAGGGACAGGGCTGGTTTTTTAAAAACCTAAGTGTAAGCCTATAATTTGGGGAAGGGGAAAGAGTGGTCAGATGGAGATTTGGGCTTTGAGAATGAAAGGAGAGACATATGACCCCACAGTGAGTACCAAAAGGTGAAGAGAGAGGAGGTTTGTGTAAATGTAACCTGTTTGTCGAGAACTATCATCTTGGTAAGAGGCAAATATAAAGGCACTTTTAAAAAAAATACATTGGCTTCAACCATATTCTCTCAAAAATCCTATTCCTGATATTTAAACTTGAAGCAGATACCATGTTTTCCATAAACTTCTATATGTTAAAAAGCTGACCCAGTTACTCATCCTGAACCATTAGGGGCGTGCAAATCAAAGACACAAAGAAATGTCACTTCACACCTATTGTTACAGAAAAAAAATTACTCCGATGTGTTTTAAAAATGGCAAGAAGATTTTATCTGGGACTATTGCAATAGGTATCAAGGCTATCACAATAGGGGAGAAAGATCAGTTCAACAGAGCAAGGAAAGCTAGGGATTTATAGCCAATGGCAGAGTGGACAGAAAATTACCAAGATGGAAAATTGCTAAAATTACCAAGGGTATGGGGATTCTTCCTAAACAAACTTAACAGGATTCTTGCTGAAGGCAGGTTAAGAGCTTACATATGAAAAGTGGGGAGTGAGGAACTTGATCAGATGTCATGGGTGGAGATGTTCTTGCTAAACTGACTTAGCAGGATTCCTGCTACAAAGGGGCAAGGAGGGCCAAATACAAGGCTCAAGGATGAGGACTAGTCAAAAAGAAGGCTCGAAGGTCCTGACTAAAGTTTGGTCAAGGAGAGAGTATTTGTTGCCATGAGGATGACTATCATCAGAAAAATGGAAAATAAATGTTGAGGAAGATATAGAGAAATTGGAACCCTTGTACATTGCTGGTAGGAATGTAAAATGGTGCAGCTGTGTGGAAAACAGTTTGGAAGTTCCTCAAAAAGTTAAATATAGAAATATCATATGATCCAGCATTTCTATTCCTAAGTATGTACTCAAAATAATTGAAAGGAGGGACTCAAACAGACACTGGTACATCCATGTCCATAGCAGCATTAGTCAGCAAATCATGGAAACAATCCAAATGTCCACTAACAGTTGAATGGATAAATAAAATGTGGTGTGTGTGTGTGTGTGTGTGTGTGTGTGTGTGTGTGTGCATGCATGTGTGTGTGTGTACACACAATTGAATATTAGTCAATCTTAAAAAGAATGAAATTCTGACATGTGCTCCAACATAGATGAATCTTGAAAACATGCTAAATGAAGTCAACTACAAAAGAATAAACACTGTATAATTCCACTTACACCATTGTAGGAAAACTTATTTGAGACAGTAAGTAGAATAGAGTTTACCAGGGCCTGGGGGAGGAGAGAATAGGGACTTCATGGCTAAACAATTTAAATTTGGATTGAAGAAAAATTCTGGTGATGACTGCACAATTGTGTGAATAATACTTAATGACACAGAACTGTATATTAAACATGGCTAAAATGGTAACTTTTATGTAATGTATAGTTTAACACAAAAGAAAAATGTTTTTAAAAATTCCCATCCAATCTAATGTGTCAAGCTCAAACTCAACTTAAATCTCAGCACCTCCCCTTCTCCGAGTGTAGGCTTGGCAGGGGGCTCAGGGCACTTGGGAGAGAAGAGGCAGGATCTACACTTTTTTCCTTTCTCCCACTCTAGCACAAAGACCACTGTAAACTATGCACTCACACCCCACCCTTACCTCAAAGGGGAGGTGAGTGATAGTGGGACAGGAGGCCATCTTTTATGACTGCTGGCACAGGGAAGCCTCAGGGGAGGAATATCTCTGGATTCTCTCTGGTCTTCCAGTTTCCAGTGAAAGCAGCATCCTCCCATGGAAATAGAAGTCTCCACTGCTGGTGGCTTGGGTATATATGGTATGTTTTTTTGGCAGGGCTCAATTTCACTCTCTGTGCTGAATACCCCTTCATACAGAGGGATAACTGTTTACCTGGTAGCAAGCTGTGGTTCCAGCCTTCTCACTTGTACACGAAACAACCCACACTTCTACCTCTGCCTTCTCTTATGCCACGAGAAGATTCCACGTAGACCAATGGGGATCTCTAAGATCCTCTTCTTCCAAGACCTTGGAGAACCAGGGTAGAAATCTCCCTCTATTCTTCCAAGGCCCACTATCCCCACAATTCCTTGTTAAACACATTTCTCAGTCTATACCCGCAAGCCTACTGCCTTTGAAAATCTCGTGATATTCTGGATCTCTCTTTCAGTTCACCCATATACCATGTACCTGAAGGACTATATCAATCTCTCTCAAGGAATCTCTTCCCAAACTTCTTTCCAGGTGCCTGGCAGCAACAGAATCGGTCTTAGGTCTACAAGCTCAGCAAACTTGCAGAAAGAAACAGAAGTGTCTGTTTCTCTTTCTTGTAGGTAATTCCAATCAAATTATCGGTTTTTTTAAAAGAATATGGATCATTTCATGTCTTTTGGCACTTACTGATGGGCTTTCCTCTTCAATTCCTGTGTAACAGAACAGCAACAACAAAAATCCCACTCTGAAGTCTGTTTCATGAGAACTCTTCTTAACTGCACATCCAGAGGTGTTTTGTGTGAGTACTGGGGAGAAAGAGCAATTAACTGCCCGGAAAATATCCATTTGCCTACAGGAAAGGATTCAATCATTGCACGCACTCTGAGCATCTTGGAGAAATTCCTCTCTGTTATGCATGCATGTTTTCATTCAAAACTTACAACCGTATTAGTGGGTATTATTCCATTAAACACAAGAGGAATATGAGCCTTAAATAAGTTCAAAAATGTACTTAAGATCACTCAGATTAATTATTGGCAGAGTTGAGATGCAAATCTGGTTCTGAGTGACTGCTGAGACTAAATATGTAACCACTATGCTATTGTGGTGGTCTTGTGTAACGAAAATCTAAGGTTTCACAAGATTTAACTGAGTGCTGTGTGTATCTGTGCTGCCTAGAATAAGGACATTGGGAAGTCTTGACTCTATGCTCCAAGTTGGGAACATACATTTCTCTGACCCATGAAAGAGTGAGGGAGACTTTGTAAAGGTGTCTCAGATTCAGGTTCTCTGCAACTGATGATCTCAACTAATAAAAACAAGATACTGGTTGCTTAACCAAGAGGTGGACATCAGGAAGACAGCCTTGGGATGAATGCTTGAACACAGTACTGAAATTATTGTGTATTTTCCAAAGTGTCGCTAAGAAGCATGAAGAAAATTTGAATGTTGTCTTCTGCTGGAGAGCACATTATGGGGGGAGGTAAGGGACCTGGAAAATTTGGATAGAGTAAGGATACTAAGATCTCCCAAGTGAGACAAGCAAGGGTAGCATTGTGGTCACACTAAGAGGCTGCTCCTCCTCTCAAACCAAGGAAGAACTAGGGGATCACCATTAGTCCCTATGGGGAAGCAAAAGGGACCACTTTAACACTTCAAGTGACCTGTGCTGTGAGACCAGTGCTATTTTGCACAAGGGTCTTTGGGAAGGATACAGACTCCTTTGGGCAGGTAATGCAGGAGATGTAGCAGTTTGGGCTAGGTAGAGTTAATTCAGTCGGAAATGAAGACCTTCTCCTGCTTTGACTATTTGGGAGGGATCACTTGCTGAGTCAGAGTTTTTCTGAACTACAAAGGAATTCCCCCACCGTCCATCCTGGGAAAAACTCATTGGAAGAGTATGTGCTTGGAGTGTCTTGGAGGTAAGCATGGAGACAGACCATACTGAAACAGGTTTTGAGTTCAATATTTGGAGTACTTTGTCTTCTGAAGAGATTTGGAGAATCAGGGTAGGAGTTTCCCTCTACTCTTCCAAGGCCCACTCTCCCTTCTTAAACCCTTTTCTCATTCTACATCCGCAAGCCTACTGCCTTTGGAAATCTCCAGATGTTCTGGATCTCTCTTCCAGTTCACCCACATGCCTACGTACCTGAAGAACTATGTCAGTCTCTCTCAAGGAATCTCTCTCCAAACTTCTCTCTAGGTCCCTGGCAGCAACAATTGGTGGTTATGGGTAAACAAGATTGCAATTCTAATAGGGTGGGGACTAATTAAATAAGAAGCAAATCGAAAGTGCAATGACTGGTCCATTAGAAGAGAACTGGTGCAGTATGTTGAAAATGTGCCTCATTCTCCTAATATATCCACATCAAATACCTGGAAGCAGTAAATGCTATCTTATTTGGGGGAAAGGGTCTTTGCAGACGTGATTAAGGATCTTGAAATAAGGAGATAATCCTGGATTATCAGGTAGGGCCCTAAATGACATCACAAATATTTTTATAATATCCTTATGCAGAGAGATATAGCCACAAGCCAAAGAATGCCAACAAATACCAGAAGCTGGAGGAGGCAAGGAATGGACTTTCCCCTAGAGTCTTTGAAGGGAGTGCCGCCCTACCAACACCTTGATTTTGACCATTTGACTGCAAACCTATGAGACAATAAGTTTCTTTTGAGTTGGAGTCTCACTCCATCACCTAGGCTAGAGTGCAGTGGCACACTATCAGTCACCCCAGCATCAACCTGCTGGGCTCTTGGAATTCTTCTGCCTCAGTTGTCCAAGTAGCCAGAACTATAGGTGCGCACTACCACGCCTGGTTAATTTTTTGACTTATTGTAGAGATGAGGTCTCACCAAGTTATTCAGGCTGTTCTCAAACCTGTGGGCTCACGCAATCCCCTCGCCTCGGTCACCTAAAGTGCTGGGTTTACAGGCTTGAGCCACCACGCCTGGCCAGTTTCTGTAGTTTTAAGTCACACTGTTTGTGGTCATTTATTTCGGCAGTCATTGGAGATGAGCACAACAGGATGATGGGAGCGTGTAGAAGTGGCACCTGACCACATCTGAGTGGGTGAGAGTCAGGAAAGGCTTCTAGAAGTGGTGATGCTCATGCTGAGATTTCAGAACGAGTTCCGAATACATTTAGGAGAAGGAAAAGAAAAAGAAATATTCTATACAAAAGAAAGTGTGAAATCCTGGAGTCCAGAAAGAGTATGATGCTGCCTCCAAAGTGGGGAGAAGAGGGCAGAAGATCACATGGGCAACCAGATGTGTCACATTAAAGGAAATGTAGACTTTGAGGGCAGTGGGAAACCAAGGTAGTATTCCAGTTAATGACCTAATCAGTTGTGAATTGCCTGACGCTCTCTCTGGGAGCCTGAATTAGAGTTCTTGAAGGAGAGAAATGACTAGGGAGGAGAATTAATAGGGTTTGAATGGGGAAGGGTTGGGGAAAGAAAGAGTAAAGATTAATGCCCAGGTTTCTGGATTGAGCATTAAATTGAGGATGATTCTCATTACTGAGATAAGGGATTAGAAGAAGGTTCCCACTGGAAGGGGCACTTGGAAGCAAAATTATTGTCCAAGCAAGGTCTACCTCATGTATGGGCAATTGAGTCAAAGTCTTTTCTGACCTCCAGCGTGCCTGCCTTGGTCCTGCCACAGTCCTAGCAGGTTCCTTAGTATTTATTATTTGAGATTACAGCACATTTGACACACATATTTCTGTTAAAATATAACTAGTAATTTGGAAGAAGGCCTGATTCTTCATGACCAAGCAAGAAATACCTTAGTTTGAATGAGTGTATCAGCTCAGCTCACCAGCAAGGGGAGCCCTTTGGAAAGCAAGGAAAGCAGGTCGTATTTCCTGATGGAGGGTCAGAGGTCAATATTGGCTCTTACCTAGGGAAGCCCGGTGAAAACTCATCAGGAGGCTTGAGGGGTTATCATGTAAAATGATGGAGGAACACTGAAAAGAGATGGAGAAGGGTAAGCTTGAAGGAAAATTGTCATTGCTTTGCTCCTTTCTCACTCTGTCCATGTGCAAAAGGACAGCATCCTGAGTGCAGTGCAATCAGTGGAAAGATGAGAAAAGGGGCCACATCCAAAGTTTAAACTGTCATCCGGCAGAATCTCCCTACATAATATGTTGTAAGAGCGAAGGCAAGAGACAATGTGTACAATGTGGGATTTACTTGCAAGATCTAGTTGTAGTTGTTCAGAACTCAAGTGCTTTTCAGCAGGGTAATTTCCCTGTTTCCCTAATGTTTCTCATATATTCTTATATATCTAAAAGCCTTCTCTTATCTGCCTTAAATATAACAATTGCTATGAGTCGAAAGAAAAATAAAAGTAACTCTTAAGACTCTGATAATCTATTTCTGGAGCCAGAATTTATCACCGAATTGTAAAGTACCCAGAGCCTGAAGAATACAGACACTTCAACTTGACTTTATGTTTATGTCTGAGTTTCTGTTAATTAGCCACATGATGAATTAGTGACTAACAGTCATTTTCCTTTCTCTAACAACTTCTAGAACTTTCCTAGAACAAATAAGTGTGATAGAGTCCTTCTGGTGTATCTGGGGTCATGGCTCATATCCTTGTACTCTCACCTCTGACTTTAACCACTTCTGATGGCTCTTTTTCTTGGTCATTATCCCCTAAACAATATAATATAGATTGGGCATGGTGGCTCACTCCTGTAATCCTAGCACTTTGAGAAACTGAGGTGAGAGGATTGCTTGAGTTTAGAGTTTGAGAACAGACTAGGAAACACAGTAAGACCTTGCCACTACAAAAAATAGAAAAACCAGCTGGCTGTGGTAGTGCATGCCTGTAGTACCAGCTACTCAGGAGGCTGAAGTGGAAGTATGGCCTGAGCCCAGGAAGTCGAGGCTGCAGTGAGCCATGATCCTATCACTGCCCTCCAGCCTGGATGACAGAGTGTGACCCCATCTTAAAACAAACAAACAAACAAAAAAACCAGCCAAACAAACAAAAAAAACCAACACAAAAATAAGCAACTATCTATACAGTATTTACAGTGTATTAGCTATAAGAAGTAATCTAGAGATGATTTATAGCAGAAGACACCAATCACTGGTCCGTAGCCTATTAGGAACAGCTGGAAGTGAGCAGCAGGTAAGTCAGCGAAGCTTCATCTGTATTTACAGCTCCTCTTCATTGCTTGCATTACTGCCTGAGCTCCACCTCTATCAGATCAGCAGCAGCATTAGATTCTCATAGGAGAGGGAACCCGATCGTGAACTGCACATGTGAGGATCTAGGTTGCTTGCTCTTTATGAGAATCTAATGCCTGATTATCTGAGGTGGAGCTGAGGTAATGATGGTAGCACTGTCTCCCATCACCCCAAGATGGGCAGTCTAATTGCAAGAAAACAAGCTCAGGGCTCCCACTGATTTGTATAATTATTTCATTATATATTGCAATGTAATAATAATAGAAATAATGTGCACAATCAATGTAATATGTTTGAATCATCGTGAAACCATCCCCGGCACCCCAGTCAGTGGAATAATTGTCTTCCGTGAAGCTGGTCCCTGAAGCCAAAAAGGTTGGGAACTGCTGATTTATAGTATACAAAAGGATATGCATAGGTTATATGCAAATACTACACCTTTTTGTAACAGAGACTCAAGCATCCATGGATTTTTATGTCTATGGGGAGTCCTAGAACCAATTCCCCCATATATCCTGAGGAACAACTGTGTATTATAAAGTATTGGCTCACAAGATCATGGAGGCTGAGGAATCCCAGAAGCTTCTGACAGTAAGCTGCAGACTCAGGAAAACCCATGGTATAGTTTGAAGGCCTGAGAGCTGGAGAACTTGTGTCATGGATTTCAGTCCAAGTCTGAAGGCTTGAGAATCAGGAACGATTATTGCAGGAGAGGATCATTGTTCTAGCTCAGGTGGTTAGACAGAGGGAGGGCACATTCATCCTTTGTCTACCTTGTGTTCTGTTCAGGCCCCAGTGCACAGGGGATGTCCACTCCACTGGAAAGAGCCATCTGCTTTATGCAGTCCACTAAGTCAAACGCTAACTTCTTCCAGAACCTCCTTACAGACACACCCAGAAGTCATGTTTAACCAGCTATCTGGACATCTAGTGACTCAGTCAATTTGACACATAAAATTAACCATCACAATGGTTTGTGACTCACTTTCTGCTATCAGCCTTTGCCTTAAGCTCAAGCTTCCATCTGCGTTTTGTCCCAAGCTCCTACAACACCTGGGAAAATCATTCTGCCTGGTACACATTCGCAGCCTGGAGTTAACACAGCCAGGGCCTCCCTCAACCACAAAGGGCACTGGGGATGCATGTTTCTCCCTTCCATCCTCTGGGTAGACAGGGGCACCATGATTTGCCCCCTTCCATCATTGCCTACAGAAGTGACCTCAACAACAGACTCTCATAGTTGCCTTTTCCACCTTTCTGTCTTGTTTTCCTTGCATATTTTTATTCCTGTCCCTGGGATGACCTCCCAGATAGACAACCTGTAAAAAGTCCTTGTCTCACACTCTGCTTTCAGGGAAACCCAAGCTAAACCATGCTATGAAAAATGCACAAGACTTATCTTCAGCAGAGCTAGGTTCTAGTATGCTCTGCGTCACCATCAGAAACAGATCACCTCATCACACTATCCTACTTCCACTTCTACAAAATGAAGGCATTAGAAGATTAATCCCTTTGGCTCTCATTCTTTCATGTTTTCACTTAGTCCCTTATTTTTCTTTCATGCATTCATGCATTCTTTCATTCACTCTTTCTTCACTCACTAATTTCCATTCTTCATTTATCTAATTGACTCTATCTGCAACTCACATTTTTTATTCTTTCATCCATTTTTTTCATTCATTTATGTTTCTTTCTTTATTTTTTGAATTGGAGTCTCACTCTGTCGCCCAGACTGGAATGCAGTAGCCACTCCCGGCCACCGCAGCCTCGACCTGCTGGGCTCCGGCGAACCTTCTGCCTCAGCCTTCCAAGTAGCCGAAATTACAGGCATGCGCTACCACGCCTGGCTGATTTTTTGATTTATTGTAGAGATGAGGTCTCGCTGCCCAGGTGGGTCTCGAACCCGCGGGCTCAGGCAATCCACTCACCTCAGCCTCCCAAAGGCATGGGATTACAGGTTGAGTCACCGAGCCCGGCTCATTTATGTTTCTATTCTTTTTATATATTTTCTTCATTCATTTATCCACCGATGTTTTTTAAAGCAGGATTTATTGAGAGGACAGAAAAATTCCCACAGTGGGAGGGGACCTGAAGGGGTTACCCGATCCATTGATTTTAAAGCAGTTACTAATTATTTTATTAGTCTATTTTTACTCATTCACTAATTTTTTATTGATGTATATATTTTCTGTCATCCATTTATTCTTTATGTCTTAATTTTGTCTTATAGTCTTTTTCTCACTCTTTTCACCTTTCTTTTTCTCTTGCTTCTTTCTTCCTTTTCCTCCTCTCTTTCTTCTTTTTTTCTTACTGAGAATCTCCTAAAGTATCAGTCAGCAATATATCATTATTTGAAATGACACTGCTTAGTGAGCAATACTGTGAATTAGAGGTACCTTAAGAGAGATCTGTGAGGGTGAAAACAGAGTAAACCCACGCACTATAAAAGGGGAGAATATATTCCAAATTTAGGCAGCATCCTGTATTTCTAATAGAGACCCACTTGGTTTAATCATTTTTTGTTATTCATGAAGGCTATAAGAAGTCTTATTTTAGTCACTGAAGAAATAAAATAATTTGTAGTGATTCCTAGTGATATAAAAATTATTCAATAGCTTTATGGGAGAGTATACTCATATCATTTAAATGTTTATAAATCCAAAAACCAGATGAGTACCCAACTGAAAATGCAAAATAGAATGTAATTGGAACATGTTTTCTCCCATGAGAAAATCACATTATCAAAAGTATCTATTAAATAACCTTTCTGCAAAAAAAAGTGACTACTTAAATATTTTTATGGGCATGTATTTATAATTATATATGTTGATATGCAATGCAATGAAAGCTTTTTTTCCCCCTAAATTAAGATTATAATCAAGTCCAGGCAAGTGGCTCACTCCTGAAATCAGCACTTTGGGAGATGGAGGTGAGAGGATTGCTTGAGACCAGGATTTCAGGACCAGCTTAGGCAACACAGTGAGACCTCATATCTACAAAATATCAAACAAATTAGCTGGGCATGGTGTTGCATGGCTTTAGTCCTAGTTACTCAGGAAACTGAGGTGGTAGGCTCGCGCCTTAGCCCAAAAGGTCAGAGTTGCAGTGATCATGCCACTTCACTCCAGTCTAGGTGACAGAGTAAGACCTTGATTCAAAAAAAAGAAAAAAGAAAAAAGATTGGCTGGACTCGGTGGCTCAGCCTGCAATCCCGTGCTTTGGGATGCCGAGGTAAGTGAATTGCCTGAGCCCGAGGGTTACAGACCCGCCTGGGCAACTTGGCGAGACCTCATCTTTACAATAAATCAAAAATTAGCCGGCGTAGTAGCGCACGCCTGTAGTTCCAGCTACTTGGAAGACTGAGGCGGAAGGATCGCCGGAGCCCTGCAGGTTGAGGCTGCGGTTGCCGGGAGCATGCCACTGCTCTCCAGTCTGGGCGGCAGAGTGAGAGTCCAACTCAAAAAAAAAAAAGAAAAAAGATTATAATCAAGAGATTCACATTATGGTCATCCTTTATTTAAATTATTGAGTTGAGAAATTAAATTAGAAATTAAAGATTTGAAATAATTTGCCAAAATATAATATCTACGTTGTAATTATACTCATAGCCACAAACCACAACCTTTATGGGAATGGGATGAAATATGCAAGATTTTCTAAATTTTAAAAACTGAAATTGTAAAAATCATATATCATCGTCTTGTAATATACATAAAGCATAAATGTAGAGTTTAATCAATTAACATATAATAAACACTTCTGTAATTATTACCTAGTTCAAAAAAGAAAACATTGCCAGGACCCGTGATGCCCACAGGTTCTTCTTCCTAGTCACAGATTTCTCCTGCATCTAGACTGACTTCTGTGGCAATTAACTTCTTGTTTTTCTTTATGCTAATACTGCAAAAGTATGTATCACTAAACAGTATAATTTGATTTGTGACCATTCCTGAATATATCATCTGTAGGACAAATACACACGTCTCTCTTGGATTTTCTCCAGGGTAGAATGGTGTGGCCACAGGGTAAAATAGTATTAACTTTAGTAAACAATACTAAACTGTTTTCAAAGTAGTTTTGTATTCCCACAAGCAATGTGGGAGATCTCCATTACTTCACATTCTTGTCAACATTTGCTATTGTCAGTCTTTTCAATTTTAGCAAATTGGGGATAGGGACAGTATTTCATTGTACAGATAACCTTCTGTATCTGTGGGTTTACCACATCTGGATATAACCAATTGCGGATCTAAAATATTTTTTTAAATTGCATCTATACTGAACACACATAGACCCTTTCCCTGTTATTATTCCCTAAACAATACAGTATAACAACTATTTACATAGCATTTACAATTATCAGACATCATAAGTAACCTAGAGATGACTTTAAGGATATAAGAAGAGTGCATCGATTTATATGCAAATACTATACCATTTAATATAAGGTACTTGAGCATTCTCGAATTTTAGTATCCACAGGAAGTACTGGAACCAATCCCCTATGGACACTTGAGGGATGGCTATCTTTTTAATTTGCATTTCCCTGGTGACTAATGAGATAGGAGTACCTTCTATGATTTTATTCACTATTTGAGTATCTTCTCTAATAAAGTATTCCTCAAGTAGTCTTGGCTACTTTTCTATTGGGCTTTTACCTCTTTAATTTTGATTGGAGGTGTTTTAAAAAATATATTCTGAAAGAATAACCTATATTTTGTTATGTAAATGTGTTTCTTTTGCTAGTATCAAGAATTATCCAAAACATAAGAAAATATGTAACAAAAAAATGTGCAGTACATCTGTGTAGAAAATCACAGCACTTAATTGAGAAGAATTAAAGAAAGGCTAAATTAATAGAGAGTGCCCATGTGTTGGAAGTGTAATGGTGCAAAGACATACGTTATTTCCCAAACTGTTCTACAGATGCAATACAATTCCAATTAAATGTCAATAGTTTTTTAGAGTGTTTTTGGTATGGAATTTGGCAAACGTTTAAACATGTATATGAAAAAACAAAAGACAAACAATAGCTAAGATACTCTTGAAGAGGAAGAAGGAGGAGGAAGAGGAGAGCAGAGAACTTACTCTACCAGATATCAAGGCCCTTTGGACACTATAGCAATAAGGCAGTGTGGCATTGGTGCAGGGTTAAAGAGATCAGTAGAACAAAATAGAAAATGCAGAAACAGACCCACATGGAGACTTGCTATATAGCAAATGGGACCCTACAGAGCTGTAGAGAAAGGACTGTCTCAATAAATAGTATTTGGACAAATGGATACTCATATTGGAAAAATTCAGTTCCAAGTGGATTCTTGACCTAAGTGTAAAAGCTCAACAGTAGAATTTTTAGAAGATAATATTGGAGGATATTTCCATGACCTTAAGGTGTTGAAATATTTTTTAAATGGGACAGAAAAAGAATAAACTATAAAGAAAAAATGACCACATTGGACTACATTGAAATCAGTAACTTCATCAAAGGACATCTTTAGGACTGTGAAAAGCAAGTCACAAAAGGGGTAAAATTTTTTAACTATTTTGATTGTGAATCCTCCTAAAATTCTATCTTTTTAAAGTAAATGCCCGGGATGAACTATTTTGGCCTTGTATGGAACTGGGGCTCATTGGGCAATTCATTTACTTTTCAGACACAGAAAAGCACCTCTAAGTGTTTTTGGAAGTACTTTTCTCCTTGGAAGATTTTAGAAGCTGCAAGTCATACCTTAATCCAAATTTCCTTTCTTTCTTAGTTTTATCTTTTTCATCCTTTCCTACAGAGTGAAACTGGCAGCCGACTTTCAAGTCATTCGGCAGGCTTGAACCTCCTTAGAGAGCTGCTGACATGCTCACAGCCCTTGGATTTCAACAAAGAACCTACCAGATTTTCCTGGCCTTTTCTTCTCATCAAGGTTGCATGATCTGTGTTCGGTTAGTCAAAAGTGGAGGAATTTCCTGACTATTCCTTTGATCATGTGATTTTTTAAGACAGCTGATACACCTGGTAGTTCATCAGACATCCAGTTCCCTGTATTCACAAATTGGTGACTGGCAAGACGCCTTCGCCATAATTTTGTTTTTATAAAACCAGGCTGCAAAGCCACCATCTTTTCTTTATGCACATCTGCACGTGATAAATTATTTCGATTCCCTTTAATCCATTTTTTATTATTCTTCAAAAATATCTCATGCTTTTCATCCCTGGTGTTGTTGAAAATAAATCCCTGCCAAAACTCAGTTCTGTTGTCAGGAGGCCAACGTCAGGCAGGATGGCTGTTTCCACGAATTGATAAATTTGTAAATTAGCAAGTGGTGATGTGAAATTAGATAATAGCTTTAGCTTAAAAATCTATGCATTCACGAAGCGCATTAACTGGAAAAAAAATATTTATTCACACTGACATCTTCATCTTGGTGTTTCTGGCTGTGGTGCTGACCATGCGAGGGGGGCGGGGGAGGGGTTTGAGCGTCTGGTTTTCTGCTTGTGCCAGCCATGAGTGTATCAGCAACAGGCCCACTTAGGTTGCTCAGATAACCTTCCACCTGGAGCTAATAGGTTCTTATTTCATTTCCATGCTGATGGTTATTATAGTAAAGGCTGCAGTAATTCTCTGCTCTCCTGTAGCCAGCTTTTTATTCTCAAGTACCCTGAGGAATTAAATGGCTGTTTGTAATTTTTCCCCATTATAGAGAAAGTTCTTAAATTGCATTACTAATAAATAATAATATTGAATGCTGACTCCAAAGCCTTCTGCAGCCACTCTCCAAACCTTAATTAATCAGACCTCACAAGCACCCTGTCGCCTGCCTTGTATCTTAGTCCATTTGGTCTGCTCTAACAAAATACCATCAACTGGGTAGCTTATAAACAATAAAAATTAATCTCTCACGGTTCTGGAGGTTGAGAAGTCCAAGATCAAGTCATCTGCCGATTCAGTGTCTGGTGAGGGTCTGTTGTCCATAGATGATGTTGTCCATAGATGATGTCCTCTGGCAGTGTCCTCACATAATGGAAAGGACAAACAAGCTCCCTCAGCCTTTTTAAATAAGGACACTAATCCCATTCATGAAAGCTCCACCCTCATGACTCAATCACCCCCAAAAGGCTCCACCATTTAATACTATCCCATGGGGGATTAGGTATCAACATATGTATTTGTGAGGGTTGGAGAACAAACATTGAGACCATGGCACCTTGGTAAATGTATCACCCACATTTTAGAGCTTTAGTCTTGGTAACTACCAATTACTGAAAGGTGGCAGATGGATAATTTGGGTGAAATTAGATTAATAATGTATCATATTTTTAAAATGGTAGAGGAGTGAAAGCTTTTTGCTATAAGCAGCTAGATGAAATATTTGAGAGGGCTGAATTTTCTCTGAGGACAATTCCTGGTTTGGTCTGACATCTGATCAGGCAGAGTGGTGGGCAGGTCTGTCTCTGCTGTGATGTGGGATCTCACACTTCTGGGGAAGGGAGCTACTGTAGTTTCTATAGGAAGAGACACCATTTTCCCTCAGAAAACTGATCTGTCCTTATGTCTAGAACAACATTCTCTGCAGGTCATACAGCAGTTGTCCTCAAACTTTAGTGTGCAAACAAACCTCCTGGAAAACTTTCTATAAATTCTAGATTCTAGGACCTTATCTACAGAAATTCTATTTGAGGCAGTCTAGGTTTGAGCTTAGGAATCTGCATTTTAAAAATTAAATTTGAGTTGGAGTCTCACTCTGTCGCCCAGGCTGGAGTGCAGTGGCATGCTCATGGCCACCGCAGCCTTGACCAGCTCAGGTGATCCTTCTTCCACCTCAGCCTTCCAAGTAACTGGAATTACAGGCATGCGCTACCATGGAATTTGCATTTTTTTAAGAACAAGTATCCAACTAATTCTAATACAAATGATTCCAGAGATGTTGCTAAAACTAAGCAACTGCAATTGTAGCTCAAAACGTTTTGAGACAGGTATCTTCAGTCTTCTGTCATTCTGATAAAGATCTGAAACATTCATCCTGTGAAACATCTGATTTTGATCAGCACTGCCTACCAGCAGGTCTACTCAAATGAATTAACTGCAAAATGTTCCCTCAGGTCACCTAAGCAAATTAATCTGCTAGATGGAGTTGTTTAATACTTTGGAAAAAGTCTGCTGTAAACAACAATTTCAGTTTAGCAGAAAAGATACTAGGTTATCCTTTGTCTTCAATTCACTATACATGAAGTTTGAGGCATAGACCTGACACGTCAGCCGGCCAGTTGGGCATAATCATGGATAGTCATCGTTCCAGATGCTATAATTGGAGCTTACAGTCTGGCTGGTGACACAGAAGATGCATATTTGAAAAAGACATAAGGGACATTTTAAAAACTGTAAATGCAAAACAGTTCATGTCCCATGAAACATACAAACAGATTCTGGTCTGAAATACTCTGACTTTCCCTTAGCAGAGACTCACACAGAAAGCCATAATAAAATAAAATGGCAGAATAAGTCAGAGTGTCTATTTTCTGCACCTCTGTGAAATCCATACAACAGTTCCTCCTTACCTGCAGGGGATGCTTTCCAAGATCCCCAGTGGATGCCTGAAACCACAGGTGATTCCGAACCCTATACTTATTAAGCTTTATCCTATACATATTATGATAGTTTAATTTAAAAATTAGGCACAGGAAGAAATTAACAACAACTAATAATAAAATAAAACAATTATAACAATTCACATAATAGAAATTAATGAATGTGATCTCTCTCAAAATATCTCATGGTACCATAGGCACCTATTGTTAGACAGTGGTTGACTGTAGGTAACTGAAACCATGGAAGGCAAAACCTCAAATAAAAGGAAACTACTTGTGGTATAGACCCAGGCTGAATGTTTCCAATAAATTTAAATGTGATGCTAATGTGTAGTTGTATCATTAAACATGTATAAGAGTCAGTGGCTCACATCCATAATTGCAGCACCTTGGCAGGCCGAAACGGGAGGATTGCTTGAGCCCAGGAGTTCAAGACCAGCCTGGGAAACATAGTGAAAACTAGTCTCTACAAAAAAAACAAAAAAAGAATTAGCTGGGAGAGGTGGCATGAGCCTGTAGTCCCAGCTACTTGGAATGTTGAGGTTGAAGGATCACCTGAGCCCAGAAGGTCCAGCCTGGGCAATAGGGTGAGCCCTCAACTCAAAAAAATTAAATAAATAAATAAGTAGATGAATAAATACATAAATAAATAATGCATGGAAGGTTGGTGATAGGACTTCAACTACTCTTTCTGTGTATCACTTTTTTTAAACCTTGCTTAATTCATGTTGAATTCAATTTTTTCTATGAACAAAGATTGCTTGTTTTGTGGGTTTGAGTGTCATTATTAGTTTTTTTTTTGTGTTTTTTTTTTGAGTTGGAGTCTCACTCTGTCGCCCAGACTGGAGTGCAGTGGCCACTCCTGGCCACCGCAGCCTCGACCTGCTGGGCTCTGACGATCCTTCCGCCTCAGCCTTCCGAGTAGCCAGAATTATAGGCATGCGCTACCACGACCGGCTGATTTTTTGATTTATTGTAGAGATGAGGTCTCGCTGTCCAGGCGGGTCTCGAACCCACGGGCTCAGGCAATCCGCTCACCTCAGCCTCCCAAAGGCACGGGATTACAGGCTGAGCCACCGAGCCCGGCTCCATTATTAGTTTTAAAAGGCAACCAGTGAGTATAAAAAAATGGAGCAGTGAATATGTATATATACATAGTATATAAGTCTCTCACAGAGACACATGAGATATATATTGTTTTGTTTATTCTTCTGTACACATTTATTGGCATCCTTAATTTCAACATTTAAAAGTATTTTCTATATGACTTGTAATATGGTAGTCAATCCCTAATTTTAAAAATCTCAAAACAGTACATGTCCCATGAAACATACAAACAGATTTTGGTCTGAAACACACTGACTTTCCCTGAGCAAAGGTAAGGTCGATTTGGAAGATTACAATAAATTATATTTTTGCATAACAATATACATTTTAATATTTAATATAAATAATAATGCAACAATATACATTATTATATTTAATAATTTTCATATATTATATTTTACATAATAAAATTGTTAGGGCCACTAATTTGAAAACATAGGTCTTTAAAAAATTTTTTCGCAATTTCTTAAAAATTTTCAATGCATTCCATCAATAAGCTGTAGAATCACTCTAAGAAACAATCTCAGAATTCTCTCTCAGGCCCTCCTTATTTATTTAAATCTATGTTACTTTTAAAAAGCCTCCGAGAAAGGTAAGCTTGAATTAGATCATAAGTAAAGGAAGTTCTAGCTATGGTGGTAGAGAAGAGCTTTCAGTGGATAAGGATTGTCTCTTTCCACCACATCCACCTCCTATACTGTCCCCTGCAGGGCACATGACATCGCCACCATGGAGGAAGAAATGTTCATCACCCTGGTGGCTCTTCCTCCACACTTCGCCAGACCTCAGGCAACTCTGGACCCATCTACTTGGCTGAACAGACACCTAACCATTCCCCAACATGCCAGGTTGTTTCTTCACACTTCTATGCTATCATTCCCATGTCTCCCTCCACCTTGGGTATCTCCCTCCTTTCTCACCCCACATACTTGTCATTCAAATGCAGTACATAGGTCATGAACTTGATGAAGCATTTCCCAAAACTGTACCGCCCTTCCCATGAGTCTCACCCTGCACAGGCTATCCCAGCACAGGTTGTACAAGGGTGTGTTTGTCTTCTTGCAACTCACTAGATATTAAGTCCCTTTAAAAGAAAACACTGTCTTACCCATCTTGGTATAACCAGCACCACATATTTTCTGGTGCTCATTAAATGAGGGATATATGAGTACGTTTGTAGAACACATGAATGAATGAATCAGAGGTCTATGGAAGGAAGCCAACACCATGCATATTTTCGTCAGGTCAGAAGGAATGACACCATGGCAATCAATCCTCTCATGTTATTTTTATGAAGATCAGCTGTGCACCAGGATAGAAAGCTCTCCGTTCAGATACATTGTGAACCAGGTTAGCAGGATTTTACAGTAGTTTCATATTAAAGGTAGACAAATTAAGCTGGGAAGATTGGAAAATATCCAATTATTAACCACTTTTGTCACTGGCCATAAAACCTAAGTGACTCAGTGATTCCTTGAGTTTTTCTAGGTTTTGGATTTGGTTTGCACATAGTAAACTGCACATATGTGTTGTAGGAAAAATGAGGGGATGAGTGAGTGAATAAAAAAGAACATATTCAATTTTTTGAACTTGGGTGCTTGTACTATATTGATAGCATTTGAATTAAAATAACATTCCTCATTTATTTGTGTCTTTCATCGGCCTTGCTTGATTACAACCTTTGGGTTTCATAACCGATTGGTGTCAGTGGCTACATGAGGGTTTCCTAGGTTGGATCACCCTGAATGTGCTTTCATGTTCCCAGTTTGCATTACCTTGGGAATAATGTGATGGAGGAAGCTATTTCTTTTTTCTTTTTCCTTTTAATGTTTTTAGGCAGAAAGCAGAGCTGTGAGTTTAATAGCACATTATTTATTCCTGCATCTCAGGGGGAGGAGGATAGAAGAGGATGTGTTTATGAATATAATATAGTGTGGATTAAGGTATGAGAAGCTTTTTATCATGGATAGTCTCATTACAGATGTTGCCAGCACCTGTTGAGGATGAACTGCATTAAAAAAATGTCTCCTCAACCCACCCCATTTGGGGTTTTTCTTTGTATTACTATTCTAAACCCTGCCTCTCAAGGGCTTCTCCTTCGGAGCTAAGCTTTGCTCTTTGTTGAAACTTGGCAAACAGACTCTCAGCTTGGGAACAGTCTCTCCCCCATGACTCCCACCTCCCCCACCCTCTGTTTATTAATTTCTTCCCAGAACTGCTCAACTGCATTTAATTGGGTACACATTTTACAAAACGAAAAATATCGCAATTAAATCTTGATCCCCCTCCTTTATTTTAGGCTTCTTCTAATTAAAGAAATGTTTTGATTACTTCCCCCACTAACCTCTCAAAAGAAGAAGAAACTTTTAAATAATTGGTGACATCCCAAATACTCTGGTATACATTCTTTTTTGCAAGTTCAGAGTTGGGAGATGGTCAAATTCTATCCTCGGTGTCATGCAAATTTTATTTTATTTTTTTTTAAGAAGATAAAAATCCAGATTGAAGTTCTTAAGCAGCTTCCAAGAATGTTCCAGGACAGTTCTACTGCCCAGAGTCAGCACACTACACATGCAAGTCTGGGGGTAGGCACGGAGAAGTCCTCTCCTTGCCTGGGTCTCCAGCCATCCAGTCTTGAGGAGCTTAGGGTGAGTGTTGCCTTCTTTGAAAGCATGTTATCTGGAGACTACTATAAACACGTAGCCTCTGACTGAAATTCCACAATCTCAAAGATGGATTTAGAGTTTATCATACTCGGTGATCTATCACAGAAACAAAGAACTGAGTACCACATGTTTTCACTCATAAGTGGACACTGAACATCTAGAATAAAACTACAAGAAAGGGATTGGCAGTAGTAGGAGGCAGGGGGCAAGTGGACACATCAATAAGGTTGCCTGACCCTAACCTAGGCAAAGTGAAGACCAACGGGAGGCCCAAACTTCACCTGTACATAGACCACTTATATACCTATTCCTGAACTGTACCCTACATCTTAAAACTAAAATAATAATAAAAAAAGGAACACACACACACACACAAAGCAAGATAATGTAGTGGAATTAATGCCTCCTCAACTCACTTAAGTGCATTGATTACTCACACTACCCTATTTCTCCCTTGTTTAATTCCCCTCTCCTGAGCAGTTGGCTCTTTCACTACCAACTGTGACCACCGCTCTCAGCCACTGTGAAATTCTCTGTGGTGTAAATATGTGACTCAACTGAGTATCCGCAGTGGCTTGGGATGATCGCGCCCTACTTCTCCTCCTTACCCCATTCTTTCCTCTTTCTCCTTACCTTGCTCTTCAGTAGGCTGATGTTCTTCTCTCAATCTTCATTTACAGCATGAATAAACAGGTGGACATTAAAATAAGCATGATGATGAACTCATGGCCACACCCAAGAAATGATTATCACTTCAAATCTCAATTTCTAACAACCCACTTTCCAATCATAAATGTCCATCCTTGCAGAATTTTCTACCCCTATTTTAAAGTATCTCAGATGATCTGAGCCTGTTATGATGACAGTTAACATATATTGCATCCTTCCTATGTAAGAGACACTATACCATGTGTCAAGTTTATGCATAGCCCTCATATAAGCTCTGACCTCTCTGAGTCTCACTTTCCTTCTCTATGACATAGGAGTAATATCGGTACTTATTTGATAAAGGCTTTTTATATGAATTTGATGGCTCAATACAAAAAAATCCCTCGTCAGTTAGGTACTAGTACTATCTCAAAATTACAGAAGAAGCAATGGCACACTGGGAGGTAGGACGCTTCTCAAGGTCACAGAAAAGAACGAAGTCAGCATCTGAATCCTTCCAGGCTGATTGTAGGCTTGTGTCAACAGAAAGAAATAACTTAGGTAGAGTCTGGTTCAAGAAGTGGTGTAAATATGTAAGCCTACGAAGCTAGCCCTACGCTTTCCTAAGAATGCTAATAAAAATACTTTCATAGCACTGATTGTTGAGTACCTAAGCGGCATGCAGACATATCTGCTCTGTTCACACAGGTAGGAAATCGACTTGGGCAGCACTTGACAGACAGCAAGACTGCTCCATCCTTTCCTAAACCCAGTGAAAAAAGAAAAAGAAACAAACAAGCAGATATTCCTCAAGCATCTCTCTCCCCTTTGGGCACAGGGCTCATACTGACTTCAAAGGGAGAATCTGCTGAACTGGAGTTAAAGAAACCCGTGCCCAGAAGAATTGGGCTTGAAGAGCATAAATAATGACAAGGAGCGGAGTCTGGGAAATTGGCTTGAATAATCTGCAGTGCTTTTTAGCAATATACATGATTAAGTTTTCCATGTAAAGTGCGATTTTCTTTTATCTCACAAGTGTCTCCTTAAACAATGTTTTTAATTAGGACTCTTGTTTTCTTTTACTTCTTTATTAGGGAAGCTTCACACTTAGCCTGACATTAGAATGTTCTTAGAAATAAACAGTTTCCATAAAAGCAAAATTTCTTCATAAGATCATTACTATTATGTTGTGTGGGAAATGGAATAGCACCTCTGGGAATTTAACGCTGTCAAGAGTCTATTTCAGTAATATGTGACACTCTCCAGCAAGATCTGCACTGTCTCCATCCTCTACTACTTCTCAGGAAACAAGAGGGGAGAATCAAATCCTTGCCACTGATTAAAATCGAAGGCATTTTCTTACATGAATAAATAAATTATCTCTTAAAAATGGAGCCCCCTTTTAACACTGGAATCCCCTGGTGCTTGTTGGTTGAATCCTGTGGAAAAAAATTCACTGTCACAGCAGAGTGAGAGGACACTGCAAAATGAAAACCACTCCCAGTCTTTAAAATGCAATCTCAGCTTTTCTTTTTCTTTCTGCCTTTATTTGAGGATTGAGAAGTATGAGGAGAGAATCTGTCAAGATGAGACACATTTTTTTTCTAGTGCACAGAAATTCAAATCTCTCTGGTGAGTGTAGAAGTTCTTAGTTCACAGCTTTCCTGAAGCCTGGCCTTCAAAAAACCCATGACTGTGAGAATGGCACAGCCAGGCCTGGGCCCCCTCCAGACCTCAGACAGACCTGCTTCCCCACCTCCCTCAATGACTCATGTGTAATATAACATCTTAGTGTGAATGTAAGCATTTTAATATGAAAAGGATTGATTTTTGCCACTGACATGGGATTCTAATGATTAGAAACAATATATTGATTTTTTTTTTAATTAAAGCCATCTTCCCACTCATAATGGAAGGTCTTGCCCTTTGTGAAATTTATATCCTTAGTCCTTGGGTGATGTCTGCAATTACAGCTCCCAATGGCTAACACGACATTTGGGAAGGAGAAAGGACTAATAGGAGAGAAATTATTATCTTGCTTTTCTTGGTAACGGGCTTTTAGTGTTGGTCAAAGGTGGCTGAATGGAAGACTGGATGAATGTTGAAGTGTGTGTGACCCATAGCATAGGCCCAGATGGACAAATTCCCCAGGGCTTCAAGGCTACTCCTAATTTATATTCTTTCAGAATTCCCTTTATCCTTGTCCTGTTCCTGAAAGAGTCTGGAAGAGTCCAATAAAGACACTACAGTTTGAGGGAATGATTAGTCTTGCTTGGTCAAAGTGTCTCTTTCTGTCATTGACGTCACCCAAGTGCTATCACTGGGATCTTACCCTCAGGTCCTACCAGTCAGAGGCCAGATCCAGCAGGGTTGGCTCAAGGCAAACCATGAGTAAGTAATGGGTGAAAATTTATTTGGGAGCTCACGTTATCCCATCTACTGCTCTCACACCATCTCATACATGCACACGATTCAGCATCATGGCGATCTGAGACCCTCCCAGGACATTAGAGACATTCTGAGTCCATATCTTTGTTCTTCATCAAAAGACACTGAAGTCATAGATGATAAGTCACAACCCCAAGCTTGTTACTGGAAAAGCCAGACCAATGCAAGTTTTCTTATTCACAGTGCAATGTTCTCTTTCTTATACCACATTCCTGCAAGTTCCAAATACAACAGATTCTTTCCAAAGTATCCTGGTGGTTTACACTTAAGTCTATGGTAGTCTTTCATGTAGATCCTAGCACTGGCTATTCCTATTCCTCCCGCATCTCTGGTTTATTCTTTCTATTATCTGGTTTAGCTCTTCCCTCCTCACCCTCCCAGCAACTGCAGATTCAGCACCCCAAATTCCTTCCTCCTATTGCCACTACTCCTCCCTCAATGTCCCACCTAGGCTTCCTTTCCCCCACACACTCCCTTGCTTCTCTCTATTCCCTTCGACCTCAATCCATACTTAGCTGTACGCAACATATCAGGAAAGGGCATGCATACACATTTTGGTGGGACAGTCAGGAGATTCAATTATGATCTTAACTCTGACATATACTAACTGTTAAGGACTAAATTGTGTTCCACCAAAATGTGTATGTTGAAGCCCTAACCCCCAATATAACGTAATTTGGATATAGAGCCTTTAAGGAGGTGAAAGTTAAATGAGGTAAAAAGAATGAGGCTCTAATCTGCTAGAATTGGTGAATTTATAAAAAGTGAAAGAGTCATCAGAGACCTCTCTCTCTCAATGTGCCCACACAGAAGAAAAGCAAAAAGGTGGCTGCCTGCAACCAAAGGAGAGAGTTCTCACCAGATGCCAACCCTGTTGGCACCATGACCTTGGACTTTCAGTCTTCAGAACTGTGAGAAAATAAGTTTCTGTTGTTTAAGATATTCAAAAGCAGCCGTATTCTATTGTGGTGGTGCAAGTATTAGATTTCTTATCATTATAGAGAAATTATAATGACTTAAGGGAAACGGTTTGGATATTTGCCCTCTTCAAATCTTATGTTGAAATTAGATCTCTAATGTTAGAGGTGGGGCCTGGTGGAAGGTGTTGGATGTGAAGGTGGATCCTTCATCAATGACTTGGTAACATCCTTGTGGTTAAAGGAGCTTGGAGCTTGGCAAAATCCTTTCTCCTTCCCCCACCCCTTTCTCTCTCTCTCTCTCTCTCTCTCTCTCTCCTCTCTCTCTCTCTCACTCTCTCTCTTCCTCTCCCCCCCTCGCTCTCTTTCTCTCCACCCTCTCCCGTTGTTTCCCACGATGTGGTCTCTCCACACCAGTTTCCCTTCACTTTCCATTATGAGAGGAAGCTGCCTGAAGCCCTCACCAGAAGGTGATGCTAGTGTCATGCTTCTTGCACAATCTACAGAACCATGAAGCAAATAAACCTCATTTTTATAAATTACCCAGTCTCAGGTAGTCCTTAATAACAATGCAAAAAGGACTAAGACAATGCACTAGCCTGAACATTTATGTTCCAAAAAAGAGGAAGACTTTCCTTTCCTAAAGTAAAAGTATAGCCACACACTTTCTCTAAAGAGCAAAGGCAGAAAGTCAGTCACATGATCCTTCAGGTCTGGGACTGGGCATTCTCTTCTTCAGGCTTAGCACATGGCGGGAATTGAACATCAAGTTGTTCAGATTAATTTGTTGCCTCAAACACAGACCTCTGGTCAGCCAAGAACATGGCCCACTAACAAGCCTTCGTAATATTAGAAATATATCTGAGAATTCATTACTTATCAGGTATTCCATTCCTTAGTGTGACTGGGCTTGTTATTTGTGTCTTTACCTAATTTGATTTGAGACATGGATTGAAACAGCACAGGGTCCTTAGCAAAAATGAAGAATGAACCATCATGATGATGCCTTGTCATGTGAGGCAGACTCCAAACCTCTGTATGAAGAAAAGAAAAGGAACAGAAGTTAAAAAGACAACAAACTGGCTTCTCTGGCTCTCTGGCAACTTAGGCCAACTCTGGAAGCTTCCAGGAGATGAGCTTTCCCATCCTTCACACAGGAACCCCGTCAGGTGGACAGTTGAGCCAGTGAGGGTCTTCAAATCTTGGCTCAATTTATGGTGGTGGCAAACATACTGCCAGGGGTCGCTCATAAAGCCAAGATACTCTCTAGGATCCAGACTTGGTCCATTCCTGTTGTTAAGTGTTCATATTTTCCTCTAATAGCTTCATTTTATGTCCAATATACAAATTTCCTCCAAAACCTCATCCTAGTTCCTCTCCTTGTGACTATAAAAGTGCCAAAACCTCTGGTTTCTTCCTCTTTACTCTTCCTGTATCTCTGAATGTCTAGCTGACTGAGACATATATTTTTTTTGCTGACAAAAACATGTTGGCCTAATTTTACTTATTCAATACATTCTATTTCTACCAGCAAAGCATGAGAACATATACAAACATAAAAACTCATACTGAATTTCTTCCAGGGCACACTTCCCATTCATATTGTTTTACCCAACGTACTTCCCTACTTTGGAAAAAGTTTCTTCAACTCTTCAGACCAAAAATGTCATCCCATGTACCACACCTCATTTGCCTTTACAGATTTCTCGTCTTATCTCCCACTTCTGTGTTTTTGCTATGTTCCTCCCCCTTTTATCAACAGTTGTCTCCATTTTGTATGTTCTAGTCACACTCTGACCCACAGATACAATATCTATGACTTAACTCCCATTATCTAGCTGATGTCTTTAAATGCTATGAAATCATCTCTAGATTTCTAGACATGGTATAGTTTAAGATATCCTTATTAGATTTCTTATCAGCAAAGAGAAATCATAAAGACTTAAGGGAAATAGATTGGATATTTGCCCTCTCCAAATCTCATGTTGAAATTAGACTTCTAATGTTAGAGGTGGGGCCTGGTGGAAGGTGGAAGGGGTTGGATGTCTCTCTCTCTCCCCCCGCCCTCTCTCTCTCTGCTCTTTCCCCTTGCTTCCCCACCATGTGGTCTCTACTCATCAGCTTCCCTTCACTTTCATTATGAGTAGAAGCTACCTGAAGCCCACCAGAAGTTGATGCTTGTAAAATGACCAATGGGACATTTTACTAAGAGGTAAAATGTGCATACTCCCCTATGTCACCTACCTACTGAAGATCCTTTTGGGAGCAGCCATGGCTACAGGAAAGGGACACATCTGTCACCTTGGCAGGGACCTAACAATGAGGGAGAAAACATGATCTTCCCTCAATCTTCCCCAACCATGTGGAAGTCCCCATGAAACTACTGCAGGTGAGCTATGTGACCAAAAACACAAGCAATATTGTTTTTAAGTGCAACTTTATAGTTAAAGTTGTTTTGTTTCAGAATGTAGTAAATGTGGATTTATTTTCAAAGGAGATTCTTTGGATAATTCTGGGTTTTAAACTGATAGGTAAATCCCCATGAGAGCTTGAAGTTCTCCTGAACCATTGCCAGATCTCACACAAGATAGAGAATGGTAATAGACTCACAGGAAGCAGTGGCTAATGTTTCCTACAAGTGTTAAAAAGACAACTCACATTATCACTTTCTTTCAAAGCAAAGAGATGCCTTGTGTAGCCTTGTGTCCTATCGATCCATATATGGCTTTCCAGGTTCAAGTTTTGGTGTAATAATTATAGGCAAATGAGGAAAAACCAGAAAATTGTTCCAGAATTGAAAGGGTTGTTTTTTGTTTTTACTGTTGTTTTTTAACTTGGTTACCATCATGAACACTGAATATAATGAGAAATCTGGATTCTGATCTACCTTCATAAAAATTCCTCATGCAAAGAAGGAATTATATATAGTTTTCAAAGTCTTAACACTGAAATGTGATTTGAGTACTATAGGAGTCCAGTGAAGGAGAGAAGGTCGACAATCATGTGACAGGAGGCATTTTAGTACCTTCTGATCATGGTGACCTCTACAGAAAGCTAGATACTTCTGAAGGCCATCTTTCTGTGTCTACTCCATTCTGCAAAAGGCAGACAGGGGCTAAGTGATCATTTGATGTTTAATTCAGGCCTCTAGCAGAGAGTATTCTCTGCATATCTGGAAATGGTGTATGGCAGTGGTCTAAATGAGTCAGTCAGGTGGGTGACTTCACCCATGGAGGGTGACACTTGTCTCAGGCTGAAGGAGAACAATTTGGACTAGGGTGCTTTGAAAGAGAAACCCCTTTGATTAGGTTTTCAAATTACTGAGGTTAAATTCATGTTTTGGTTAAATTCATGGCTTTCTTTCCAAATAGAGTATATGAACTGAACACTGCTACTAGGGGTCAGATAACCTCTGATTGTGAGAAAAACTCATTTCTCTATGAACAGAGTAACAGAGGTGGAGAAGCAGTGTCAGTTTAAGGAGAAAAAATGGCTCTGTGTTAAGGAATTAATCTACTTAAACTAGGTTTTTGAAGGCTTTCAGAACACACTGAAATATATAATGTAATTTCTTCCAGGGCTTTTTCCTCAGGCAGAACCTAGTATTGGGAAAAGACCAGTGAATCATGCATTGACATCATGAAGCCCTGGATTCGAATCCTTGCATTAGGTTTGAGGAATTCGATTTCCTAACCTGAAAAATAAAAAACTTGGGCTAGATTGTTTCAGTTCACATGGGCAGATTTTTCTATCAGTGATAAGAGCACAGGATACATGCTTTGGACCTTTCTAGATCTTTCTAAGCCCCCAAATTCCTGAAGAGTCATTTGTTTAGAAAGAGTGAAGGAAGTGTGTTGTTGAGCCCTGCTTTTTGCTGAGAAGCAAACCTTGAAAGGGAAGGTTACTTATGAAAAGGAACAACACCGTGGAATCTGGGTTTTTATTTGTGCGTGGAATGTTTTTATATTCTAGCCATTCTAAAAGTAAGTTTCTTTGAAAAGGTGGTTTTTAAAGAAGGCATCTTATTTGAATGTGGGATGATACTGGATAACAATTTAGTGATCATAATTTGGCAGTGGTTTTTCTTCAGCTTCTGGTGGGCTGATGTTCAAGTGAGAGCCACTCCCATCTGCTGTGTTGAGTAACAGGAACACAGGCAAGAAACTAGGAAAAACCACCCCAATGTAGACAAAATGACATGGAGTTCACCTACTCTCTACATCACTAAAGAATGTGGCCAGAGTCTTGAAAAGAGGAAGAATAGCAAATCTCTGGCATGTGTATGTCATTTCAACTGGCATGTCTTCTACAAAAAGAGTCCAGAAATCTTAGAAAGCAGTGGACTTGGAAACTATTCTCTCTCTCCTCTTTTCAATGTGAACAGTAAATTCAGCCACGTAAAAGTGACACATGTTTGGAGGACTGTAGTACTCATGCAACCAATGTAGTCTGGGCTAATGCAGTTCACAGCTCACGTGTAGACACTGCTCTTCCCCGACAGAGTTACAATCTTAAGCTGATAAGATAGAATACTGGAGATATGTAAGAAAACAGTCTTCTATTTGATTCTTGGAAGCGTCTATTCGAGCCGGGATGAATGAATTCAATGTTAAATGAGTTCACAATTTTGTTCTTCTTTCATGTCTAAAAGGTGATATCACAGTCCTATTCCTGTCTTACTTCCATTGATTTTATAATTTCTTTCCAAACTCTGGGTCGGAACTTCTGTTGTCCAAATTTTGACCATATTTGTTATTGCTCAGTCTTTACTTCTGGGCTAGACTACAAGAAATCTTAAGGAAAATTGCCGTCTTACCCTCACTCCTTAAAGATTGTGAGTAGGCCGGGCTCAATGGCTCAGCCTGTAATCCCAGCACTTTGGGAGGCCGAGGAGAGTGGATTGCCTGAGCCCGCGGGTTTGAGACTGGCTGGGGCAACTTGGCAAGACCTCATCTCTACAATAAATCAAAAATTAGCCAGCATGTTAGCGTGTGCCTGTAGCTCCAACTACTTGGAAGGCTGAGGCGGCAGGATCACCAGCAGGTCAATGCTGGAGTGGTGGTAAGTGTGCCACTGCCTGGGAGATGGAGTGACACTCCAACTCAAAAAAAAAAAAATGTAGAGTGGTTCTTGCAAGTATGCACAAGGCAGGCTTAATGAGGACTACTGATGAGCAAAGCCTGCCTTATTTTATTATCTTTCTCTAGGCAAGTGGTTCTGAAATGTCAGTAACCAGACTAAGACCATTCAAAGTTTCCATTAATCTTCAGTAAAGTGAAAAAAGTAAGTGCAATGTAGGTAGCTTTTCATAACACCAAATTTATTCCATTTAAAACCACTTACTTCTATTTTGGTATTAAAATGTTCTTTTTAATTAAAATAATGGTGACAGTAGATGTTAATTCCTTGTTTGCTATTCAGTATTATTAGTTGACAAGATAAAAATCTCAGCATCCAATACTGTTTTCCCAGCTCCCTTATTCCTTCTTAAGTGTTATTGGCCCACAGAACTCTAAAGTCTGGAAAACTCTGCTTCAGAGGGCAGGATTCTTGTTTTTTTGTTGTTGTTTATTTAAAGTCCTTATATAGCTTGGGTTGATTTTTCCGGTATTGGTTTCCATCGTTGCTGGTAAATTTCTTTTTTCTGAGCACTATCAGAATTTCATGAGTAGAAATTCACAAGTATTTACATCTTGGGGTAGACTCCTCTGACAATGGGTCTGGATTGGATCACATGATTTCCTTGAATCAATGGGATAGCAGCAAATCTGAATCAAGCAGACATTTTGAAAAGTGCTTACACATTGGACTTGTCCTCTAGCTGCTCCTAGAGCCCTGCCTCTACCATGCTTTTGAACCCAGGACAGCCTGATGGATGATGAGAGGCACACAGCCCAGTCACCCACTTGCCCCAGCCAACAGCCAACCAACAGCAACCATGTAAGTGAGGCCACTGGGACTAACCAGCATCCTTCTGGCTTGCCAAGTGAGCACAAACAGGTGAGCAAGCCCTGCAGAGGCCATTAGGGCCCATATAAGAACTGCCCAGCAGAAGAGTGAACCAAAAGAGTGGTTGTTGCTTGAAGCCATCATGTTTGGGGGAGATTTGTTATGCAGTCATAAGTAACTGATAAAATGACACAGTGCCTGCTCTTCAAAACACTGGGAAGAATGTCTGAGGCTATCTCAGATTTATAACAAATGATTATGGCATGATAAAATTCATTAGCTAAAAGTGAATTTGACCTCTCATGCTCTTTAAGGCTTACTCCCAGCCTCCCTGCACCCCATAAGAAGCTAGTGCAATGCCTCATTTTTAGGAATCTCTCAATCACCATCTTTTGAACCAATCCAGTGTCTGTGATCATAACTGTTGTTGTTGCCGAAATGGCCCACTCACTGTGGTTTGGAGGTTATGGGAAGGCGTCCTCTCTCCACACATCTCCTTGACTAATATGTGAAATGTCCACATCAGCAATTTGTTCTCTGTGCTGGAGTTGTGTTCCCCATGAGGCCTTTTAAAAAATGTAAACATTCCTGGCTTGGTTTGCATACTGTCATCTCCTTCCTGTGGATGGACTTATCAGATGTCTCAGTCACCAAGGGGTCAAAGTTGGGGTAAGAGAAACAGCAAAAAGGCGAAGTAATGCTCGAAGGAGTGAGAAGGCCCTCAATGACCACACAGGGTGCTGAACACACTGCCCAGTGTTGCTGAGTCGGGTCTGTTTCCTGAGGAAAGCCTGGCTAAGTGTTGAATTATCCACTCCAAGGACAGGAGTAATAGAATCTGCCTGAACTTTGAATATTTGCCCTGGGGGGTGGTTATGGGTGGGTGTGAGGAAAGATTCATCACCTCCAAGTATTAGCTTTTCCTCCAAGCATTAGCATTAGGACGACCTCATCCTCTCCTTTGTACCCCCAAATCAGTGTTTTTCAGATACCTTCACAGGGTGCATATTAGGCCCCAGTTCTTGGCTTCATTTTCCATTGTAATACCCTGGATGTCTCTCTACTTTTTCCTTAAAGACTCTATGGATGTGAATTGATTTTCCCAACATGCAGAACCATAGTGATGAAAGCCACCGAGGGGACTGGCCGGCGGGATACATGGCTTGCTGCTGCCAGATTTCTTCTTTCTGAGCATTATCTGAGTTTAATGAGTTGAAACTCACAAGTATAATTAGCATGAGGCTTAAGATACTACTCTGTACGTAATTGAATTTAATTTACAGCTTGAACAATTGTATTTACATGTTCAACCAAATGTTTGTCTTCATTGGTTCTAAAGGTCTCAATCCATATTTATCTAGGAAAACTAAGCAAGGCCAAGGGTCACTTGTAAAGAGCTGGGGTATCTGGATATCTCTTTACTTGGACTGGAGAGCGAGTTCGTGAAATGCAATCCTTGGAAATTGCCTAAAAGACTTCAGGCTTTCTGACATGAGACATTTTATCAGCTTTCCAAATGTATAGTCTTAAGCCTTAAAAGAGTGCTGTTCTATTGCTTAGTACAGCAACCTGAAGCCTCCTAGGGTGAAAAGTACTTAACATAATTAAACAACTGACTGTTCTTGAGAGGAAAGGTGGGTTTTGTTTTAAGATTACAAGTAGTACTTCCAAGCAGCTTAAAGTCGGGGCCATCTTGATAGTACAGGCTATCTTGCATTCTGCCATCCTTGAATTGCAGGCATAGCAAACTAAAAGTGCATGTAAGAGACAGTGTAATTCCATACACAAGCTCCCTAGAGTACCCCCAGACACAGATGAAAGTATCTTTTCCCTCCCTCCCCCACCTCATTCTTTAGTAAGCGAAAGCTGAGGGTGAGCAAGACAATGTTTGCAAAGCTGAGCTCTTCCTCGCTGGGCATCTGGAGCCAAGACTCTAAAGACCTATGATCTCATCCTCAAACCTCACAGGCATCCTGAAGGAACAGCAAAGCTTGGCCCAGCACAATTGATGTCATCTGACTTCAGCTGAGACTCCTCTGCTATTTGGCTTTCTTTGTATTAGTGTTTCTCAAAATAGAATAACATATAGAGATAACCTCTTCTCAGGAAAACAATCCACAGATTACAGTGTTGTATCACCACGTTACTTAAATTTTTATGACATAAAAAAGCTTAAAAAAAACTAAACAAATTCACAAACAAAACAGAAATAACCCCATAAAACCAGTGACATTCACAGTGAGCAATGAGCAACATTGATTTAAAGAGACTTCCAATCTTGTTTTACAGAAACTCACACATGAATTGGTGGGAGCCATGGCCACACGCGTTCTGGTCAGTCTGCCTGTCTAGGCTTCCAGGGGAGCACATGGTGCCTCCTTTTCTGGGTCAAAATCAAAGTGAATTTTTAGTTCTGTAGCACACTGAGCCATTGGTCTTTTCTAACATGAGTGTCCATTTATGTATGAAGTCTGCCTCTGTTTTCCCAGTACTAATCTGTGGCAATTAACATCATGATGCTTCAGGAGAGAATGATCTGGGGAAAGAGAGAACAGTAGTGGGAGAAGCTCTTGGCTGCCTAGGCAAGGGGACCAAGCTCCAATGGTAGCTCTGCCTGTTTGAACGTGTGCCAACACCCAGGGTCTGGAGGTTCCATGCCATTTCCAGAGATGATGTGGGGTTTGGAGGGAGGTTGGCAGACATGCTTTCTCTTGGTAGGTGCTCTGTCACAAGCACACATATGAAAATAACCTGTTGTCTCAACAGAGACCTGACTATGCCCCATGACAGCAGAAGAGAGTCAAAAGGATCAGGAACAGCTTCTCTTTACAGCATAGGAAGCTGACTTTTCCCTGAAAAGTCCTACTGTCTGTGGCCCTCTTAAAAAGATGGTGCTTATTGACCCACACTCCCCAGACCTCAGCCTTGGAAGATGGAGGCCCAATGCCATTCCCGACACTAAACTGGTCCTCCCTCCTGCCCCTTGGAAGTTCATGACCCATCTTTGCTAACATTCATTTGCTCTTTCTGTTGCTGATGCTTATCTATACCCTGGTCAGAGTTTCTTAAATGCTTGGGAATCTGGTTCACAGTCTTCATTGATGTCTAATACTGTTAGAATTTTTTAAGATTTCATTTGAGCTGCTGTTGGACTCCTACTCAGTATTAGTGGCCTTTATTATTTTTATTTTGAGACAGAGTCTTGCTCTGTTACCTGGGCTAAAGAACAGTGGCATGACCACATCTCACTGCAGCCTCTAACTCCTGAGCTCAAGCAGTCCTTCTGCCTTTATTGGCCTCTCACTTCCTCTTCAGCCACCAACTCAGGTGTGTGCACTGTTGCTTCACTTAAAACCTTTTCACACCTAAAGGCTTAACTTTCCACATCTTACTCTCTGGCTATAAACTCCCTTTAGTCTCATTACCTGTGTCCTTTGACCTCATCCAAACATCTCTGATGCTCTAATTTGTTTCATTCTTAACTTCTTTATCTTAACTTTATACCCTTGCAACCTAGACTTCATGGTCTATTACTTCAACTATTCATTTGCCCAAATTCTCAGTTCCTGTGATTTATTGTTCTTCTGTTACACATGCCCCATAAAACCTCAACTCCAAATCAACTAAACTGTTTGACTTCTGTGTTTCCTTATATTGCAGATATCTCAGACTGATGATACTGATTTATGATCTATTCCCTACAGTGGAATACCTTCTCAAATCTACCCCTGCATGTGTTCTCATACTTTTCAATAAAGAACTAAGTTCCTATTACATTAATAAAATATAATATGCTCCATAGAAGCCACCTCCATTGTCTGCTACCTAAAACTTAGCTACATGGGCATTCATTCTTGCTTCATAGTTCAGTAGAAGGGAAGAATTTACCTGCCTCCTCTCTCCCCCACCATGATAACCCTAATCTCAGGCTAATTTCTCCACTCTGTTCTGGATCAAATCTCTCAATGCTTTTCAAGAGACATTGCCATTTATTAATTATCTACTCTGTCTTCTATAATTTCAGCCACTATGTGTCTATTGGCATTTTTCCATCAGTATTTATTTATACAAACACAAGTTTATCTTATATTAAAATAAAAATTACCTACCTATCACCATACCCAAAAATTAACTCTAAATGGATCAAAGACCTAAACGTAAAACTTCAAACTATAAGAATCTTAGAAAATGCAGGAGACACACTTATGGAAATTGGAACTGGCAGCCAATTCCTATTCAGAACCCTAAAGGCCAATACCTTCAGAAAGAAGACAGACAAGTGTGACCTCATCAAACTAATGAGCTTCTACAAAACAAAAGATATCATCAAGAGAGCAAGGAGACAGCCCACAGAATGGGAAAAAATATTTACCAACTGTATATCTGACAAAGGCCTAATATCTAGGATCTACAAGGAACTCAAATGCGCCGAAAAGAAAAAAACAAACAGCCCCTTTAAAAAGTGGGCAAAAGATATGAATAGACACTTCTCAGAAGAAGATATACAGGCAGCCAACAGACACATGAAAAAGTGCTCAGCCTCTCTCATCATCAGAGAAATGCAAATCAAAACCACACTGAGATACCACCTAACCCCAGTAAGGATGGTCATCATTAATAAAACAAACAACAACAGATGCTGGCAAGGATGCGGAGAAAAAGGAATGCTTCTACATTGCTGATGGGAATGCAAACTAGTGCAACCTCTTTGGAAGACAGTGTGGCTATTTCTGAAAGAACAAGAAATTGACCTTCCATATGACCCAGCAATTCCCCTATTGGGAATATACCCAGAAGAACTCAAATCATTCTACAAAAAAGATATCTGCACACATATGTTTGTAGCAGCTCTATTCACAATAGCAAAAACATGGAACCAACTGTGTTGCCCATCGAAGCTGGACTGGATTAAAAAAAAAATGTGGTACATATGCACAATGGAATATTATGCAACCATAAAGAAGGACAAATATATGAACTTCACAGCAAATTGGATGAATTTTTAGTCAATCATACTCAGTGATTTATCACAGAAACAAAGAACTGAGTTCCATATGTTCTCACTCATAAGGTGACCTTGAACAATTATAATACTATAAGAAAGTGATTGGCAGTAGTGGGAAACTGTCAGGGGAAGAGTGAGTGGGACAGGCAGTTGGTGGAAACTGCTAGGGGAGGGAGGGGCATACCTCGTCAACAAGAGTACCTGCATGATCAATGTTTGTATACATAACCCTGAATTGTACCCCACATCTGTATCATAAAAAAATAAATAAATAAATAAATAAATTAACCGGGCTCGGTGGCTCAGCCTGTAATCCCGCGCCTTGGGAGGCTGAGGTGAGAGGGTTGCCTGAGCCCCCGGGTTCAAGACCTGCCTGGGCAACTTGGCGAGACCTCATCTGTACAATAAATTAAAAAAAAATATCAGCCGGGCATCGTAGAGCGTGCCTGTAATTCTGGCTACTCGGAAGGCTGAGGGGGAAGGATCGCCAGAGCCCAGCAGGTCGAGGCTGCAGTGGCCGGGAGCAGCCACTGCACTCCAGTCTGGGCGACAGAGTGAGATTCCAACTCAAAAAAATTAATTAATTAATTAATTAATTAATTAAAATTAAACTCTGACTTAATCTCACGTTTCTTTTAACTTATCACCCTTTCTCCTCTTCCCAGATAGAGTCATTGAAGAGTTGTCCACGCAATGTCTTCACTTTATTAGTCATCTCTCACTCACTCCTTAATCCATGACCTGCTGGCTGCCATATACATCTTTGCACCAAACCACCTCTAGTATCTTGCTTATTTGTCGCTAAATCCAATGCAGGCTTTTACTCCTTGTCTTACAACCTCTCTGTGACACTTGACACTGTAACCACTTCCACCTCTTCAACATTCAACATTAGATTCTTTGATGTTGAACTCCTTTGGGTTTCTCCCTGTACTCTCTTGGTTTTATCCCTATATTCTCTTGGTTTTCTTCCTGCACCCTTTGACTGTTGCTTTTTGGGACAATCTCTTGGGCCCTCTTTTCTTACTCAATATATCCTTACTGGGAAGTCTGTCGTGACCATGATTTCAAGTTCTTGAGAAGCTATGGAAGCAACATGGCTGAATTTGAATTCAAGACAGTAAATACCATTCAGAGGTAAATGACAATCTACAGTGGTTTCATCTCCAGGAGCATTTTCAAACTCTGGCCCTAGACTAAAAGTTATATTGAGTGATCTACTCAGAGACACTTTACTAGAGGAAAGTGAAACTAGTGAGACTTTTGATGATTGTGAAAGACTAAAATGACATGTTGGAAACAAGGAGACTCAAAAGTATGGCCTGTTTTCCTCATAGAACATTTACTGAGTTCTGGGATTGTGTGTGTGTTGAATTAAAGATGGTCATAAATCTTTTGACATTTCTTCCATTGACAGTTAAAGATTTATGTCCCTTGTCCTTGAATTTAGGCAGACTCAGTGACTGTTTTGACAAATAAAATACTACAGAAGCTATGCTGAAACAAATCATAAGCCCAAGCTTTAAGAGATTGGCAGTTTCCATTTCCTACCTCTTAAAACCCAAACTCCATGCTATAAGAATGTCCAAACAGCTACACAGAGAAGCCTATGTGGAGAGGAATCTTAGCCAATAGCCTCAGCTAAGCTCTCAGCCAACAGCCAGCACCAACTTGCCAGACATGTGAGTAAGTCATCATAGAATCCTTCCAACCCAGTTCCACCACTCCAGCTGATACTCCATGGAAAAGAGATGAGGTATCCCATCAAGCCCTTCCCAAATTACAGATTCATGATCAAAATAAATGATTATTGCCATTTAAGCAACAGAGTTTGAGGGTGATTTGTTAGGCATCACTAGATAACTGAACAGCATAGGCGCCTTAAACAATTCAAATACTTCTCAAAGTCTCAGTAAAATCCTCTATAATCTTAGGAGGCTTAAGGAAAAAATTTCTACCAGAGGGAAAAACACACAGATTGTCTCCTCTTGAAGAAATTTACTAATGTATCAGATTTCAGAGCTGTTGAGGGGAGTTGAAGAACTGGATTATTAGAAGGGGGAGCAAGAGATAAAAGAGCTGAGTCTAAAACTCTAAAGCATCTGAAGCAGAACTGAATTCTTAAAGTTTTCCAGGGTTGAGGAGACAGACCTCCGTTAGACTCTTAATTTAAAAAAAAGAAAGAAAGAAAGAAAATAGAAGAGCCACCCATCCTACCCTATCCCCTCAAAAAATAAAGGTCAGATAAAAGATGAAGTTAGTCATACTAACCAGCCTTGTGCCTGCTCAATCTATGACTGGCTTGAACTTATTGCCTTATCTACCTAACAGGAAAGGGTAAAAAAACAGTTACTGGTGAAAGATACCATCTGGAGCTTTTATGACTTTTTTTGGACACTGTCCAGCATACTATCTAATATTACTAGACTACTGAAGATACAAGAAAATGTGATCTATACTCAGGAGAAAACATAGGGCAATAGAAAACAACTCACAAGGGCTGATTTGGTGACTCAGCCTGTAATCCCAGCACTTTGGGACACAAAGGCGAGTGGATTGTCTGAGCCTGTGGGTTCAAGATGAGCCCTGGCAACTTGGTGAGCCTCGTCTCCACAATACGTTTAAAAAAAATTAACCAGGCTTGGTAGTGTATGCCTGTAGTTCTGGCTACTTGGAAGGCTGAGGCAGAAGGATCGCCTGAGCCCAGCAGGTCAATGCTGGGGTCACCATGAGTATGCCACTGCACTCCTGCCTGGGTGATAGAGTGAGACTCCAACTCAAAAAAAAAAAAAAAAAAAAGAAAGAAAGAAAGAAAAGAAAAGAAAAAGAAAACAACTCATAGAGAATCAGACATGGACATAGAGACCAGAGCTTCAAAATCATTATGGTAATATGTTAAAAAAAATTAAGAAGGGTTACCCCATTAAGTCCCCTCCTACTGTGGGAACTTTTCTGTCCTCTCAATAAATTTTGCTTTAAAAAAAAAAAAAGAAAAGCATATATGGAAATGAATAAAAATAAAGAATGTAAACAGGATTGCTATCCATAAAGAAAAAAATCAAACTGATAATTTAGACATGTAAAATACAGTATTCAAAATTAAGATACCATTATATGGTTATAAAATCAGTTCAGAAACACAAAAAGACAACTCAAAGATAAATCAATAATAAATAAAATGAAATGCAGAGAAAAGGAAAAAAGAATAAAGAAAACAGATAAAGTATAAGAAAAATGTAAGACACAATCAAAAGATCTAAAGTGTGTGAGTGGAATCTCAGGAGAAGATAGAGAATAGGTTCAAAAATATATTTAAGCCTGTTGAAGTGATAATTTGATGAGGTTTTCAAAAAATGATTAAAGACACAGACCAAAAGGTTTACAAAGCTCAGTAGGCCTAGGTAGAATAAATACAAAGAAACCACCCCTAGGCATATCACAATCAAACTTTTAAAAATGAAAAACAAAGAATAAAAATCTTTGGAGAGTAGCCTGAGAAAGAAGATACATTATCTTCATATGAGGAGCAATAAGATGATGACTGACTTTCCAACAGAAAACATGAAAGCTTGAAGACAATAGAATTGCTCCTTTAAAGAACTGAAAAATAGAAAAACAAAAATCAAACAGTTAAAATTTTATGAGTAAATGACAGTAAAATTAAGGCCAAATCTGAAAGCAAAGAAAGACATTTTCAGATAAGCAACATTTAGAAAATTGTTCTCCAGACATCTGAAACAATTAGAAATATTTTTAAAAGTTGTTGAAACTGAAGGAAAATGATTCATG
Organism: Carlito syrichta; assembly: GCF_000164805.1. Classification (NCBI taxonomy): domain Eukaryota; kingdom Metazoa; phylum Chordata; class Mammalia; order Primates; family Tarsiidae; genus Carlito; species Carlito syrichta. The sequence continues at coordinate 39,277 of NW_007252901.1, read as the reverse complement.
ATGGAGGAATAGAACTGGAAGAAAAACAAAGCATGCTAAAAAAAAAATGTGAACATGGGGTAAATATAAAATAATATTGATGACTTATAGCCAAATTAAGAATATCTTATAGGTTAATGAAATGTAGAAGCAAATTATACTACATAAATAATGGATTTTAATTGTTGTAAATTTCTTGTATTGTTTGAGAAGTAATAAAAATATTAAAGTGGATTCTTATTAGTTAAGGCTGCAGATTATACAATGCTGTAAAATTAAACAATTAAGGAGAAAGGAGGAAACATTAAAAATATATTTAATTTCAAAAGAATTAAAACAGAGGGTATAAATTGTGGAAAAATAAAATTGATTCATTCTCAGAAAATTCACACTTAATGCCATTGAGTCAAATAATTTAATTAAGCCATTGAACAACTGTCAGAGTGAACTTGTTGGTCTCATTGGTTGTACCCACAGGGTGAAAACCTGATAGATGCTCACTGAACTTACTGGGTAAGGATGAGCAAATGCATACTGCACTCATTTTAGCTTCACTGCAATAAGTTGCCTGCATAGCACCCTGTCCTGCCTATTTGGATCTCCCCTGACTGGAACAGCCTGCCTGAAATTAAACCTCCCCCAGCATCTTTCAAAAATCCTATTGTGGAGTTCTTGTCTTATAAATATTTGTTTCCCAGACAGTATACTTTCTCTCTTTCCGTCAGCCAGTCTTCAGAGATTCTTATTGCTGTTGAGCCCTACTCTTTTATCAAGGAATCATGCTTGTTTTGATCATACTTGATAAAATAATAGGCATTTAACTTCAGTCTTTGGTATGGTATGCATTGACATTCAACACCTTAAAAAGGGGAGGGAGCAGCATGCCCAGCAAGCAGAGTGATACCACAACATAAATTTTTTTTTTAAAAGGTAAATCCAACTATATCAGTAATTATGGTAAGGTAAATTGTCTAACAGGATTTTAAAAAGCAATTATGTGCTTTTCACAATACAAAACTTTACAAAAGGTCCCTAACTTCTAATGGTTTGATTTATGATTATTTGATTTTGGGATGGTGCAAAAGTGAGACTCCAACTCAAAAAATAAATAAATAAATAACAGAGAGATAATCTTAAAATCATCAAATATTTGGAAGCTGAAGCAAACCTTTGCTAAATAATTCACGGACAATAAAGAAATTATGATGAAATTAAAAAGTATTTTCACCTGACTGCTAATAAAAGCATGAAAATTTGTAGGATTCACTTAAAGTATTGCTCAGAGAAGAATTTTTAGTACTATTAATAACTGCTTATTAGAAATAAAGAAATTCTGAAAATTTAAGTTTCTATACCAATATACTAGAAAAATAGGTGTGTATTATATCCAAAGAAAATGAAAGAAAATAACACAGATAAGAGGAATACTTAAAAAAAAAAACTCTTTGAAAAGATTAATAAAATTAACAAATTGCTAGCAAGACCAATTTAGAAGATAACTGGAAAAAAATCTACAAATGAATAACATTAGTACACAAAAGAGAGTCTAAAATACAACTTTTATAGACATTAAACATGACATAGGTAGTTTATAAACAATTTTATGCCAAAACTTCAAATTACATAAAACACATTTTCTAAGAAAATGCAGCATCAAAAGTGACACAAAATGAAATCTTAAAAATGGAATAGTCCTATATCACTTGAGTCTATAATTTAAAGATTTCACATCAAGAAAACTCCAAGCCTGGAATTTTACTGATAGCATTTTATTTTATTGTTTTACTGATAAAAATTTCCAAATATTAAATAAGGAACAAGCCAGGTTCGATGGCTCAGCCTGCAATCCTGCCCTTTGGGAGACTGAGGTGAGTGGATTGCCTGAGCCTGCGGGTTCGAGACCTGCCTGGGCAACTTGGGGAGACCTCATCTCTACACTAAACCAAAAAAAAAAAAAAAATCAGCTGGGCATGGTAGCACATGCCTGTAATTCCCGCTACTGGGAAGGCTGAGGCAGAAGGATCGCCGCAGCCCAGCAAGTCGAGGCTGCGGTGACCAGGAGCGGCCACTGCACTCCAGTCTGGGCGACAGAGTGAGATTCCAACTCAAAAAAAATAAAATAAAATAAAAAATAAAAAAATAAAAGGAACAATACCAAACTTAAACAAACATGTTCAGAAAATAGAAAAAACGAAAACAAATACTTATTAGTACTTATTAAGTCAACATAACCTTGACCTTGTTAAAACCTAATAAGAAAATTACAAAAAAAGAGAGAAAGGAGAAGAGAAGAAGAAAAGGAAGGAAGAAAAGAGGGAGGGAAGGAAGGAAGGAAGGAAGGAAGGAAGGAAGGAAGGAAGGAAGGAAGGAAGGAAGAAAGGAAGGAAGAATGAATTTCAGACCTCATGAACACAGAAGCAAAAATACTAAACAAAATACTAAGTAGAATAAATCAGTGTATGATATATAAGTTTTAAGAATGCAGAGTTGATTTACTATTAGAAAATCAAACAACATCATTTGCTACATTAACAATATAAAGAAAAAATCATATGGTTATATTAATAAATGCAAAAAAATTAATTCAGCACCTAAACAATCAAAGCACTCAGCGAACTAAAAATAGAAGGAAATTTTCTAAGAAATAAAAAATAAAACGAACCCTGCTGCTAACATCGTACTTAATGGTGAACTAATGAATACTTTCTCCCTGACCTTGGGAATCAGATAACGATGTCCACTATCATAACTTCGATTCAACATTGTACTTGAAGTTAAAAGTTCAGTAGGACAGAAAAAATGAATTGCACTTTTATTTTATTTATTTTATTTTTTATTTTCACTTTTGGTCTCTAAATCATTCCTTTCTTCCGACCAGAAACTGAGCAGGGGGTGCCTGGGAGAGGGTAGGTACACAACATTGCGTGCGGCAGGACCAGGCCGGCGCCAGAGTGGGAGGGGCGGCGCTCAGTCAAGGTGGAGTTGTTCTAGCCCGCGTTGGCCTGTTCATGCCCTCGTAGTTGATGTAGACCCTGGGGCGGCCTGCCCATGGCCTGTGCCAGCTGCTGGGCATGCTCTGAAAGGAACCCGCCCGGCACTGAGGCCCGAGGCACCTTGGTGTTCGCGACGAACTTTGGCATGGTGGCAGAGGAACAGAGGCACTGGGACAGAGGCAAAGATGCACACCCACTATGGATGAAACATTTAAAGCTTATAAAGAAAAAAGTAAAATTATCATTCTATGAATATAACATATTTCGTATGTCTATGTAAAAAATCCGAAAGATTTTGTATTCAACTTGATTACTGAATTTAGAATTTTCCTGGCTATGATGTCAGTATGTAAAAATCAATTTCATTTCTGTGTACTAGCAATGAACAATTTGAAATGGAAATGAAACAATAGCATTCAAAATAGGACTTACAAACCGCATTGGATAACTAGGAATAAACCTAACCCAAAAAAGTGCCAGACTGCTACACTTTTCAGTTTTCACTAGAAAACATTGTTGAGAGAAGTTAAAGAAGAGCTAAACAAATGGAGAGGTTTACCATCTTTATGAATTGAACTGGAAGCCTTAATATTTTTTAAGATGTGGTTTCTACCCAGTTTGACTTAAAGATTCAATGATATGCATATTAAAAGCCTAGAAAGCTCTTTAATTTCAGTAATTGGGGAGAATATACAAAACTTGGACTGAAAATGCAAAAGACTTAGAATAGCCATAACAATCTTGAAAAACACACACACAGACACAAAGTTGAGGATTTGTGACTTCAAGTTTATGATTATTACAAAGATATAGTAATTAAGATAGGGTATGGCCCAAGGGCATATAAATACATCCATGTATGCATGTAAGAGAGTAGAAAGTTCATAAATACACCCATTCCAATATGGCCACCTGATTTATGACCATGGCACAGCTGTAATTCTGTGAGGGAAAAGCTTGTCTTTCTGAATAAGTAGTGATAGGTCAGTTGGATAGCTATATAGGAGAAAAAATAAACTCTGACTGCTACCTTATACCATATACTAAAACAAATTAGAGGTAGATTTATAGACTTATATCTAAAAGATTAAATAATTACTCTTCTGGAAGAAAACATAAGAAAATATCTTCTTTTTTTAAAAACCACTTTATTGAAATGTGATTGACGTGTTGAAAGCTATACACGTTTAATGTATACAACTTGATGAGTTTGGGGATAAATTTCTGAAACCATCACCACCATCAAGATCATAAAAATATCCATCAATCCATCATCACCCAAAGTTTCTTCCCACTCCATTTATTATTTTTATTTTATGTTTGTGTATGCATGCCTGTGTGTAGGTGTGCTGTGTGAATACTTAACATAAGATCTACCCTCTTAGCAAATTTTAAGTATAAAATACAGTATTGTTAGCTATAGGTACTGTAGCTATAGAAGATCTCTATAACTTGTTTACATGGCTTAACTGAAACTTTGCACCCTGTGACTCTAACCTCCACATTTCTCCCTCCTTACCCTTAGCAATCAGTATTTTACGTTCTGCTTTCATGTTTGACAATTTTAGATTCCACATAAAAATGAGATCTCAGAGAAATTGTCTTTCTGTGTCTGATTTATTTCACATATATATGAAATATATATATATATCACACTTTCTTTATCCACTCATGTGTCAGTGAGCATCTAGGTTGTTTCCAGATCTTGGTTATTATAAATAATGCTGCAATGAACATGGAGGTGCAGATATGTCTTCAAGATATTGATTTCAATTCCTTTGGATAAATACCCAGAAGTGGGATTGCTGGATCACATGGCAATTTTATTTTCCATTTTTGGAGAAATATCCTTATTGTATTCGCTAATGACTACAATAATTTGCACTCCCACTAGCAGTTTATTGGGGTTCCCTTTCCTCCAATTTCTCCCCAACACTTGTTGTATTTTGATTTTTTAATAATACTAATCCTATCAAGTGTGAAGTGACACCTCATTATAGTTTTGATTTATATTTCCCTAATGATTAACGGCAGTGAGCAATTTTTCGATTACCTGTTGAATGGCAGGCATTCCTTCTACATTTTGGATCAGATATATTGTTTGCAAATATTTTCTCCCATCATGTAGACCGCCTTTTAATTTTGCTGCTTTTTTTTCTTTGGTGTGCAGAAACTTTTTAGTTTGATGCAATCCCACTGTTTATTCTGTTGCCTATGTTTTTGGTGTCACATCCGAAAAATCATTGCCAAAATGCTTGTCATGGAGTTTTTCTGTATGCTTACTTCTAGAAGTTTTATGGTTTCAGGTCTTACATTTAAATCTTAATCTGTTTTGAGTTGATTTTTGTGTGTAGTGTAAGATAAAGGTCTGATTTCAATCTTTTGAATGTAGATATTCAATTTTCTCAATACTCTTTATTAAAGAGACTATCCGTTCCCCAATTTGTCTTCTTGGCACCTTTGTCAAATATTAGTTGATTGTGTGAATTTATTTCTGGACTCTATTCTCTTCCATTGTCTATGTGTCTGTTTTTATGCCTGCACCATATTGTTTTGAGTACTATAGCTTTGCAATATAATTTAAAATCAGGAACTGTCATAACTCCAACTTTGTTCTTATTCAAGATTGCTTTGGATGTTTGGAGTCTTTTGTGGCTCCATACACATTTTAGGATTGTTTTATCTATTTCTATAACAAACGCTATTGAAACTTTGATTTGATCTATAGATTTTTTGGGTGGTATAAGTATTTTAGCAATATTAATTCTTCTGTAACTATAATCCAGGAACATAGGATATCTTTTCATTTATTTATGTCTTCTTCAATATCTTATAGTTTTCAGTGTACAGATATTTCAACTCCTTTGTTAAATTTATTCCTAAGTATTTTATTATTTTTGGTATTACTATAAATGGGATATTTTTAATGCCTTTTTTTGAGTAGTCTATTGTTAGTGTATTACAACACAATTGTTTTTTGTATATTGCTCTTGCATTCTGAAATTTTACTGAATTTATTTATTGGTTCTAATCATTTTTGTGTGGAGTCTTCAGGGTTTTCTGTATGGAGAATCATGTCATCTGCAGAAACCATTGTATTTCTTCCTTTCCATTTTGGATGACTTTTTCCCCTCTTTCTTAATTAATTGTTCTGGCTAGGGCTTCCAGTACTATACTGAATTCAAGTAGTGAGAGTAGACATCCTTAGAGGAAAAGATATCAACTTTTTGCTATTGAGTATGATGTTAACTGTGGGCTTTTCATTTATAATCTTTATTAAGTTGAAGTACATTCCTTATATACCTAATTTCTTGAGATTATGAACTTTGTTCCGTGCTTTTCCTTCATTTATTGAGATGATCATATTATTTGCTTTATCCCATTAATGTGATGTATCTTGTTTATTGATGAGTATGTTAAACCATCCTTGCATCCCATGTAAAAATATGGTGGTGTTTAATACTTTTGATTGTGGTGTATAATACTTTTAATGTGCTATTGTATTTCATCTGCTAATATTTTGTTGAGAATTTTTGCACCTATGTTCATCAGGAATATTGACCTGTATTTTCTTTTCTTGTAGTATCCTGATTTCTTGGTAATCACGTTAAGGCTACCTACATAAAATACATTTGGAAGTGTTCTCTCCTCTTCAATTTTTTGGAAGCTTTCAGGAAACATTGGTATTAATTCTACTTTTTTTTTTTTTTGAGTTGGAGTCTCACTCTGTCACCCAGACTGGAGTGCAATGGCCGCTCCTGGCCACCGCAGCCTCGACCTGCTGGGCTCCGGCGATCCTTCCGCCTCAGCCTTCCAAGTAGCTGGAACTACAGGTGCACACAACCACGCCCGGCTGATTTTTTGATTTATTGCAGAGCTGAGGTCTTGTCAAGTTGCCCAGACAGGTCTCAAACCCGCGGGCTTAGGCAATCCACTCACCTCAGCCTCCCAAAGTGCTGGGATTACAGGCTGAGCCACTGAGTCTGGCCTTAATTCTTCTTTAAATGCTTGGTAGAATTCACCAATGAAATCATTTAGTCTTGGGCTTTTCTTTGTTGTGATAATTTTGATTACTGATTCAATCTTCTTACTCACTATTAATCTGTTCACATTTTCTATTTCTTTGTGATTCACTCTTGATAGTGTTGAGGATGAGAAGCTGATACCCTAAAATACAGTGCTTTGACATGCTGAACTGAAGAAGTCTCTCTCTGACTTTCCCTCCCCTCTAGCGTTTCTCAATCTCTATCTCTTCTGAAGCATAAGATGAAGTTTTTCTTTGATGTTCCCTTAACTGCCTGAAGTTGACTCACTAAAGAAAAAAATTGCAGAAAACAATTACTTCTGACTCCTTCCCTGAGTTTTCACTAACTGAACTCATATCACAGGAAGAAAGGCTAAAGTCTGTCAACACACTTGGATATATGTTTATCACAAACCATTGTGTGCTGTGTGGGCCTGACAGACCTTGTCCCAGGCCATTGTATTCTTTTTAAATCAATGGAATTTTCCTAAAAATAATTTACTAACCCACTAAAATCATCCACACTTCTACAACTTACTTTTCCTGAAGAATACAGATACATAACCATTTGAACCCCATTGAGTAATGTAGTAATAACTCTCCATGCAAACTAACAAATTTGTATAACTTTTCTCTTATTAATCTGACTTTTTCAATCTCCAGCAAACCTTTAGAGGGTGATGGGGAGTTTTTCCTTGACCTCTATAGCAGATTGTATGTTTCTAAAAATTTATTCATTTATTCTAAGTTACCCAATTTGTTGGCATATAATAGTTCATATTAGTCTCTGATTATTGTTTGTATTTTTCTGGTATCACTTGTAATGTCTACTTTTTCATTTATAATTTTATTTATTTGAGTCTTTTCTCTCTCTCTTTTTAGTTTGTCTAGCTAAGGATTTGTCAAATTGGTATATCTTTTTAAAAACCCACTCTTAATTTTATTGATCTTGGGGAAGGTTCTCCATTTCATTTTTTTATGTTCTGTCTCTATTTCCCTCTTTCTGCTAAATTTGAGCTTAGTTAGTTTTTCTCTTTCTACTTCCTTGTAAAGCTAAGTTGTTTATATTTGAAACATTTCTTTCTTCTGACTGTAGACACTTATTGTTATAAATTTCCTTCCTAGAACTGTTATTGTTGCAGTCTATACATTTTTGTATGTGACATTTCCATTTTTATTCATATCAAGAATTTTTTATTTGTCTTTTGATCTTCTTTGACCAATTGGTTGTTTGAATGCATTGTGTAATTTCACATATCTGTGAATTTTCTAATTTTCTTCCTGTTACTGATTTTTAGCTTTATACCATTATGTAAATACTTGATGTGATTTCAGTCTTAAATTTGTTAAGATTTGTTTTGTGGTTTAATATATTATCTATTTTGGAGTATGTCCCAGATACTCTTATGAAGAATGTTTATTCTGCTGTTGCTCGGCAGAATGTTCTGTATGTCTTTTAGATCCATTTGGTCTAATGTGTTGTTCGAGTCCACTGTTTCCTTATTGATTATTTTTTCTGGAAGACCTATCCATTGTTAAAGTCCTCTATTATTATTGTGTTGCTGTCTATTTGTCCCTTCAATTATGCAAATATTATCTTTATATATTTAGGTGCTCTGAAGTTAAGTTCATTATATTTATAATCATTGTATCCTCTTGATAAACTGACCCCTTTAATGACTCCTCTAATGACCTTCTTTGTCTCTTTTTGCAGTTTTTGGCTTAAAGTCTATTTTGTTTGATGCAAGTATAGTCTTGGCTACTATTTGCACAGAAGCACTTTTTCTATCTTTGCTTTTTATCTATATGTATCTTTAAAGTTAGAGGGAGCCTTTTGTAGGCAGCGCATATTTGAATTTTGATTTTTAAGTTTGTTCAGTCAATCTATGTCTTTTGATCGAATAATCTAATCTATTTCCATTTAAAGTAAATATTGATGGGTAAAGACTTACTATTGCCAATTTATGAATTGTTTACTGCTTGTTTTGTAGTTCTTTCATTCCGTTCTTCCTCTTTTGTTATCTTCCTTTGTGATTTGATGGGGTTTTTTTAATAGTGGTATGCTGTGATTCCTTTATCTTTAACTTTTATGTTTCTACTAGAGGTTTTGTGTGTGTGTGTGTGTGTGTGTGTGTGTGTGTGTGTGTGTGATTGCCATGCATCTCAAATAACAATCTTCTAACAACTTATTTTAGACTGACAGCAAGTCAGCTCTGATCACATATTAAAATGCTACCATTTTACCCCCGTCACATTATATGTTATTGATGTTATAATTTATATCTTTTTATATTGCGTATCCATTAAGAGTTATTGTAGCTATATTTATTTTTAATGTATTCTCATAGTGTTCCCTTTGTAGCATTTACCTCACATGTAATCTTACATTTTCTTATGCTATATTTGATTAGACTATAAGTTTCCTGAAGGCACAAAATGTGATGTTTTTGTCAACTATTGCATTTCCAGCACTGAGCATAGTACTTAATATAGAGTAATTGCTTACTACATAATTATTAAATCAGTAAATCTATAGCTGTTGCCTTTTTGTGTAATTGGCTTTTTAATGTCTGTCTTCTTTCCAGAAGTGCAGTAACACCTGTCTTTTTCACCAATACATCCTCAAGGCATAGTGCTGGGTGAATAGTTTTCTGTGTATATGTGCTAAATGAATGAATGAATGTATAAATAAAAGTGAATGATGTGTACCTGAGAACTGTGGAAAACATAAAGGGAGGTTAGAAATTGGCTTAAGTTGAATGTGGCTTTGGCATTTAACAACCAAAAACTGGAGTGTTCCTCTGGCAGTGACTTCACACTCTCAGGGTCCGCCTGCACTTTAATAGGACATCTGGCACTTCAATCCAAAGCAGTGAGTCAGTACATCATTTAGGCGTCCCGAGAAGACTATGAGGAGATACATCTGAGGATGGAAGAGATCTTTTCATTCTGCCTTCAAATCACACACCTTTCTCTACCCAGCCACAAGGTCAATCCTGACTGAAGAAGGTCTGGTACACTGTGACTTCCTTCCACACAACATTCATAAAAGGTTTCATTGAACATGGAAGCTAGTCTGGGAGGAAAAAAATAAAGGGAGAAGAGTTGAGAAAAGTAAAGCAAATGTTTATCAGGGAGGGAATACTGGGGAAATATGGGAAAGGCAACCCCATCTATTATGTCTGGCTAATGTTGGAGAATAAGCGTTAAGATCTAATTGCAAATGGATGTCTGTTTTTATTTATTTATTAAACATTTGTGTGTTGTTATTGCTTTGCTTTTATTTTTAGCAAAAGAGCCATTTCTTATTCTTGGTGGAAGGAAGTGAAGGAAATCCTTTGGAGATAGAGCAATGTTTCTCAATGTTTTTGTTGCTGTTGTTTTGTAAATACAGATGCCCGTTTGGGGTAATTATAATATCCCCCTCTTTCTGTCCAATGCTGATAGGTCCTTCTAGAAGGTTGTCTCTTCTGAGAAGTTATTTCACACATTCTCAATTTTGGGATGTTTTAAGTCTTCTTATTTAGTATTCTTTAAATACAAATATTAATTTTTCTTTGTTTTTGGTATAGTCCAAACTTTCTCAGCTATATAAAAAAAGCCAAAAGAAAGTTTCTGTGCTGAACTTGAAGCACTATGTTGCAGAGTAAGCTGTGATAGGAGGAAGGTACAATCATGAGGAAAAGGGGAAATTGCGGTGCACACTCAGGGTCACTTGGTGAAGCTACTTTCTACCCTGTTCCATTTAGTGATTCTTCCTTCAAGTATCTATGTATTAATATGTTAAGGGGTGATATACATTATGAGAGAAATGTAAACTTTTAAAAATGTAAGGTTTTATTGTTTGGTTGGTTAATCACCAGGAGAAACAGAATAGGGTGGAAATTAGACCAAAATAACAAAGAGAAGATCTGGGGTTTTTCCAATTACAGTCCTCAGATGACCTGTCTAGGTCCTGCCTCTTTGGAGGGTGAACCACCACGAATCTTTCACTCTTTCCACTTCAAGGACAAAATCATGCAGATTTCCTTTCTCCATCACTTTCAAGGCAATTTTCCTTCTAGTGCACTGGGACTTGATTAATACACACAAGGACGATCCTCTTAGGAATTTCCTCAGATGAATTTAGCCATTATCATCCATTAACACCTCCATTTCAATGAGTATATCAGAATAGTTTTAGTCTCCTAATGGGCTGGAACTCAAAATTGGTCAGCTTTTATAGAAGAGTAAGAACATGAAGGAATGATATAAGATAACGTTTCCCAAACCAAGGGAAAGACCTGTATTACAGGTGCCTGATGATTATTGAGTGACTGTGTGTGAAATAACATTAAGCCACCTAGTGAGTGGATAGTCTTTTCAATTCCCTTTCAATCCTTTTCATTAATCAAAGAAAAATTCCCATTTCAGTTCAGGAGGATCCTAAAGCTTCTGCAGCCCTGGCATCTCCCAATTAAACAAAGAGGGGTGACGCTTAGGTTCAGACCTGATTACCACCTTATTAATATTCTTTGATTTTTTATTTGCTGTTGGCATTCCTATATATTAGTGGACAATGGTACTCATTTTCCACTTATTTATTTAACCGAGTAGGATACTTACTTTGGGCTAGGTTCAATTCAAAGCACTAGAAATTTATTGGCTAACAAAATACTGTTTCTGCTCTTGTGAGATTTATACTAAAATGATAAAACATTTTCTCTTGAGTTACATTTAAGTTTTAAAAAGTGAATTGCTTATTAAGACAAAATAATTAAGTAACTACTATTACAAGTGGTTCCCAATTATATCAAAAAACAATAAAGGTGGCATTTGTATGATCAAAATTTGAAAAGCCTGGAGTGAGCAATACAATCAATATAAATTTATTTCCTTTGCTCTTTTGATAAGTAAACATTTATTCTATGCCTCTTGATTTTCCAGGCAGTACTGATACAAAAGTCAGCCAGAAGACAGATGCATTTGCTATTATGAAAGTGCTCGCAGAGAATAAAAAGAAGTCAACATTTACAATACAACTTGAATATCCTGGAGGCCACCGGATCCCCGCTGGTGTGTGTCTGGGGACCACTTCCTGGTGGTGGAGACACAGATGGGGTGGGAGTAGATCAGCAGGGCAGGATGCTCCAGGCATGGTAGGTGGTGCAAGGAAGTCAAAATGAGGCATACCACGGAGAGCCATGTTTGTCATTCTAAAGAATTTGAATTTTTTCCTGAAGGTATTGGGACACCCCTGTGGGATTTTACATAGAGGAATAGCATGACCAGATGTGCTCTTAGAAAAATGACTCTGGCCGCTTCATTCTGGGTTTTTTGTTTTGGTTATTTTTTGGTTTGTTTTTTTTTTAAGATTCAATGGCACACGCGCGCATTCATTACATGAAGATATTGTGTAGTGATGGAGATGAGGTCTCAGATGGCCCATTCCATCTTTGGAATACTTATTTTTTAAAATAAAACAAATCTATTGAAGTGCTCTGAAATTGATGAAAGCAAAACCAAAACACATTTCTTTTTCTGACCCTCCTGCTACTCTCCAAGAAAGTGTAGTTCTCTATCCCCTTCTATTTCCCATTCTTAAAGAGCGTGCCCAGGAAGAGTTTTCAACCTTAAGGAAGGGACTGAAAAATCATGGTTGCTTGAATGCAACTTTAGGTGACCTTAAGGCTGCCTTCACCCTTTGTTAAGCCAATTCCCATTGTTGGTTTCACTGGATTGCCAGAAAAATCCTCTGAGATAGATGGGGCAGGTCTCACTGTTCTTGTTCTATAGGTGAGGAAACAGGATTCCCCAAGGTGGTGAAACCTGGGCTCGATTTGAAAGACTCTCGTTTTGGCTGTCCTTTCTTCTACACCACAGTGCCAGTAAAGCTAAAAGAATGATTTCCCCCCTGGTACCCTGGGCTTTGTGGGTTCTTTCTTCACAGTGGTTCTTCCACACCATCACATGACAGGGATCTCACTCCCTTTGGGCACATCTCTATTTGTCTCCCTTAATGACTGTACTACTACCCTTCCACTCTGTGTCCACATTAAACACAAATTTTAAAAAGACTACTTTCATTTCACTTTTATACTCAAATGATTTTTGACAGCGATTTTTTCCTAACCCTTTCCAGTAGGTTTCAGTGATAATGTCAAAACTTGGTGATAATAGCTCTGCTTTGGTTCAGGAGTGCTTTTCTCTCAGCGTCTTTATGTTTTATTGCAGACCCAGCATTGTAGGGTGGATGCTCTTTGCTAACTTTTTTCTCCTTTATTTCCCCTCCTCTGAGAAGCAGATTATTACTATACTAAATGCCTTGAGCAAAACTTAATTTATTCCACTGATTCACATCTGTAGGACAAGCACTGATGGGAAGAGCTATTTGAAATGAAATAAGAACTGAAGCTTACACAGTTAAAGAAAAAAAAAAAGAAAGGAAAAGAAATGGGCTGACATTCCTCTCTCCATGTGAAGGGATTAAGAAGATTTTAATTATCTCACCTGGCTTTTGTTATTCCATTTATTCTTGTTCCCTGTCGTTTTCTTTGTCTAGCTCATATGGTAGCATCTGATCTGCAGCCATCGTCTGGATTTCACCTTTCAGGAGAGTCGCAGAGCCCCCAGGTGAAAAAGTAAAAATCACAGTTCAAAATGTTCGTAAATGGGAGGTGACAAGAGCAGAGGCTGAAGTCACTATGCTCAGTCATGTACGAATCCAATAATAACTGCAGACTCAGGGCTGAATATGTTCCACTTTTTTGAATAAAGTAAATGGGTTTCTAATGTGATCTGGATGTGAAAAGAAGGCGCGATTATTGAAGGTATCGGTGCAATATCACGGAATGTAATCTCAGAGACAGCTTTTAGTTGGGGGTCAGCCATGTAAACACAAAAGTGGGGTGTGTGGGGGGCAAGGTAGTTTCAAAACTGTTCATCTAAAATATACATACGCACCCACACAAAGCAATTATTTTTACTTCTTGGCCTTTATTCTAAGGTGATGGCTGGCATCAGTTTCATATTTGCTGTTTTCTCCTCTCAAGATCTGTTTTTGACCTGACTGAAAACAGGTAAAGGAGTTTTCCACAGGTCTTTCTTTTTAAAAACTTTTCCTGTGATAAAGACCTAGACAGCAGCTTTGAGTATGGACCACTTTAAGGGAGAGCTTGAAGGAGAAGAGTGAATAATATCTTGCAAAGGGGAGCCAATCCAGAGAACCTGAAATTGTTACTCCAACCCCTGGGGGCAGAGAACAAAGGAGACCCAAGGAAAACAGAGACATTTGCAGCTGCCTTGGGATTGTGGTAGGTAGGCAAAGAGAAGAGGCTTCTGGGCTATGAGGGAAAGAGTCTGTCCAGCAAGAAGCCCAGCACACTGTCTGGTGGGAGAAGGTTAGGGTGGACATGCCCTCTGATTGGGAACCTCTGGGCTGCTGCTTTTGTTCAGTTCAATAGCAGTGAGTAAAGGTGATGGGTGAAAAGCGAAAGATGTATCAGCTTCCGCTAGGAGTGGACTAGGGAGGCAGTGATGGGCTTCTCAGAGATCCCGATTTTGACTCTAGAGATCCAAGAACAGCCGGAAACAGGATGACTTCTTGAGGGATAAGCTTGACTTCAAGCTGAGACACATCTCAGAGGACTGGGCAAGCAGCTGAGTGATTGCTGATTGAAAATAGGACCCTCCGAGCTGTCACCGGGCTCTCCACACTGTCAAGGGACACTCAGAGGGATGCAGAAAATCTTTCCTTCCTTTGGCAACATCAAAAAAGAAATCCAAGACATTACTTTCAATGTGATTTTCATAACTGAAAGCCCCACTGATTAGAATAAGCGAGGGACAAACACATGAGTGCCCATATGAAATGGCTTTTGGAAAAAGATAGGATCCACCAAGCCAAATGACCACAACAAGCTGTAATAAGGAAAACCAAATTTCACAGCAAATGGGACATTTGCTCTCTTGGAAGAAAGAAAAAAAAAATTCTGCTCTGCAAAAATGCTGCGCCAGAAGTGATGGAGACAATTCTCCATCACTTTTAGTATAGTCGCCAGGGCGGCTTGATTTTGTTTTCTGAGGCAATGTTCATACTGGTGGTCCGGCAAGTCAGGATAAGCCAACTGAGCTGATTTATGGAATCTTGGCAGGGGCGCTGGCTTCCAGCTAAAGTCGATGACATGCAGATTTGGCCCTCTGTGACGACTGGTCTGGATGCATCCCTGTTATCTGGTGAACACAGGTAAGCAACATGAATCTATAACATGCAAATCAAGAGAGTGGCCACGGTCAGGTTCCCTCACACAGTCCATTCAGGGCAAATTCAATGCTACCAAATCCCTGGGCTTAATATCATAAGAATTCTGTGAGCCCTGTTGGGGGAGAAGGGGGTGCAGGGGGTGTGGAATCAGGGTTGTCTAGTAACCTGTGGAGATAGGAAGGGAACTTTCTTTGTAAGAACATGCTACATAATTTAAAGACTCTCAATATGGGCTTCTTAAAGGCGCAGCATTATTTCTTTTTAAATCTTTCACAAAATTACAAAAATTTTCAATGGGAGCAAGAGGAATATCCCCCTTTTTCAATAGAATCAACATTTCTAAATGTTGGCATCTGGGGGGAAAGCCAAAGATTCCACAAATGTCCAACAGAACAAGTTTATCACAGTAAAATGTCCAACAGAACAAGTTTACCACATTGTGGACACACAGGAGTTTGATAGATGCCCAACTCCTTCACTGGCTGAGTTGTCATGAGAAAGCAATCCTCAATACACTTTATGGATAATAGCACCTTTCAGTACATGCGGTGCCTCTCAGGAAAGAGGGTCCTACCACTGTCCAGAATGGTGACCATCAACCCAACTCTGATAGCTCCAGTCATTAGAAAGTCTTTCTGTGCCTCCCACCTTTTCTCAAAGGAGACATGAATTTTAAAATGTCCTTACCCTGGAGGAAAACGAACTCAGATATAAATACTGTGTTTGTCAGATTCAGATAGACGGTTGGTGTATATTCCTGACTGGTAACAGGAACAAGTGTAGCCCATATATTCATGCTCATAAAAACATAGCTGGAGCTGATCTGAGCATTATATCAAATTGGACCATATGAAATAGCCAGTTTTGCAGGTCACACATGATTGACAATTGGCTACTTAACACGACTCAACCTCTAGCATAATGGTTAAGAACATGGACTTTGAAGCCAGCTCTGCCACATACCAGCTGTGATCTTGGGCAAGTTACTAACTACTCTGATTTCAATTTCTCCCCTGAATAAGATTTTCCTCAGAGTGTTAATCTCATTCTCACAACATGTGTAAAAATGAGTTAACATATGAAAAGCATTTAGAAGAGTTATTTGCATATAGAAATCGTTATTCATTCCCTTTTCATAGGACTTTGCTGGCCCTGATTAAATAGGTTACTCTGGAAGGATAGAGCCTATGTGGGGTGGGGTGGGTGGCCATGAAAGTGACATTTGTTCAGGTCCTCATGTTCAAAAAGGACTTCAAATGCAGATTTCTGATGTTATCCAAATGAAGGTAAACATATAGCCTCAGACACACTGACAAAATTTATGAATTATTAATTCATAAGATATTAATTATTAACATGTACATTTATCACAATATTTAGAGACTTGTTTTGGCTTATTTTCATTACTTAATATACTTGAATCTCAAAAAATATACAACTGGTGCAAACTCCTCCTTCTCTAAAAGACAATTGAAAAGGTACTGCTAAAAGCCATTAACTTCTATATATTTTTCCTACTGAAAATGCAAAAGGAAACTATTGATTAAAGGACAAAAATTAACAGAATCCTCTCTTGTCAGAGCCCTTGACTTCCACAAACAGGTTATTTCTACCTCCAGCTTGATGATATGTTCATGTTTTTAGAGGTCTGCGGTCATTTGCACCATTTTGTATCTTATATCATTGCCCATGCCAACAAATGCAACCTTAAGCTCATAGCTGATGTTTGCCAAAAGCCCTACTGAGGGAGATGACACTTGGAAAAAAATAATTGGAGGTCATACAATATTCGATGTCCTCAAATCTAATTACAGATTAAGGCAACTCAGTAAAGAAATGCTTATTTGCATAGCATTTTAATGACTGTCCCCCAAAATTGCTGTGCTGAATTATGTACTTGTATGACTCAATATGAGAGATGGTCCAGTGAAAGTCTTTTCTGAGTCCACTATAGTGATATTGCTATTGTTTTAAATGGTGTTTACTTTATGCACAGAGAGAGAATCCTACTTTGCCTTGGAATAAAGAACAGCCAATTTTGTAAATGATTCGATTTCCATTTTCACAATGGAATTCAGAAACCTTAGAAACAAATGCATGGTCCATTAAATAAAAGTCAATTTTCATTAATTTTATTACAGGTTTCATTGCCTGTCTTCACCATTCTTTTATTTTCTATTACTTTTTACTATTGAGGCATTATTTATGTAAAAGAAAATCACCAACTTGAAGTGTATAAAATTCAGTGAGTTTTGACAAATGTGTAAAGTTGTATAACCATGATCACCCTGATGATATATCGAACATTTCTATCAAACCCCCAATTTTCCTAGTGCTTGTGTTTCATCCATCCCCTCTCCCCATCTTCAGACCCTGAAAACCACTGATCTGTGACTATTGTATTGTTTTTTCTAGAATTTCATATAAATGGAATCAGACAGTCTTTTGCATCTGAACTCTTTCACTTCGGACAATCCTTTTAAGGTTTATCTATGTTGTTGGGTATATTGATAGCTCACTCTTTTTATTGTCAAGCAATAATTTCACTGTTTGAATATACAGATATACCCAAATTTAAGTTGATTCCAATTTTGAGCTACTATAAATACAACTTCTGTGAACATTAATTTACAAGTCTTTATGTAAATGTATATTTTGGGGGTGTAGATACTGAGGCATGAGATTGCTGGATTAAGTACCTGTATGTTTAACTTTATAGGAGACTGCCAAATTGCTTTTAAAGTGATTGTACCATTTTGCATTCACCTGAAATACATGGGCATTCCAGTGGCCTCACATCCTTGACAATATTTGCTATTGCCAGTCTATTTAATTCTAGATATTCTAGTGCATATGTAGTATTATATTATTGTGGTTTTAATTTGTATGTCCGTCCCAATGGCTATTCATGTTAAGCATATTTTCATGTCATTTGCCATTCATATATCTTCTTTGGCAAAATGTCTGGTGAAAACTTTGCCCAACTTTTTAAAAATTTAGACTGTCTTCTTATTGAGCAGTAAACAGTCTTTATATATTTTGCGTATATTCTTGATATATGTTTTGCAAATATTTTCTCCCAGGCTATGCCTTTTCATTATCTTAACATTGTATTTTCAAAAGAAAAAGTTGTTTTTGTTTTTTTTGAGATGGAGTCTCACTCTGTCGCCCAGACTGGAGTGCAGTAGTACGCTCCTGGCCACCGCAGCCTCAACCTGCTGGGCTCAGGCAATCCTCTCATCTCAGCCTTCCAAGTAACCAGAACTACAGGCACTGCTACCGTGCTCAGCTAATTTTTTTTATTTATTGTAGAGACAAGGTCTCGCCAAGTTGCCTGGGCAGGTAGCGAAAGAAAAAGTTTTAAATTTTTATAAAGTTGATTTATTTTTTCTTTCATAATTTTTATATTCTAGAAATCACTGCCTAATTTAATGTTACAAAGACAATCTCATATTCTCTTCTAGAAATTGTATAGTTTTTGGTTTTTCATTTAGATCTGTGATTCATCTTAAGTTAATTTTTATATGTAATGTGAAGTTAAAAAGTTCATTTTTTGCATATCAATATCCAATTGGTTCAGCATAATTTGTTGAAAGGAATATCTTTTCCCCATTGAGTAATCTTTGCACCTTTAGAAAACCAACAGAAATATAAGCATGGATCTATTTCTGGGCTCTAAACTGTTGGATTGATTTCATTAATTTGTGTATATGATCATGTACTTCATAATGACATTTCTGTGACAGCAGACTGCATATTTGATGTTAGTTCCATGAGATTATAATACCATGATTTTTTTTTTTTTTTGAGTTGGTGTCTCAAAAGTGGCACCATCATGGCTCACCACAGCCTCAGCCTCCTGGACTCAGGCAATCCTTCCACCTCAACCTCCTGAGTAGCTGGGACTACAGGTGCACACCACCACACCTGGTTAATATTTTTTTATTTTTTGTAGAGACAAGGTCTTTTTACATTGTCCAGGCTGGTCTCCAACTCCTGGGTTCAAGCAGTCCTCTCATCTTGGCCTCTCCAAGTGCTGGGATTTCAGGTGTGAGCCACCATACCCGGTCAAGATTATAATACCATGTTTTCATTGTACTTTTTTCTACGTTTAGATATACAAATACTTACCATGGTGTTCCACTTGCCTACAGTATTTGGTATAGTAACATTCTGTGTGGGTTTGTAGCCTAGGAGCAACAGGCTATATCACAGAGTCTAAGTAGGTTATACCATCTAGGTTTGTGTAAGTGTACTCTATGTTGTTCACACAATGTTGAAATCACCTAATGGCACATTTCTCAGAATGTATTCCCATTGTTAAGCAATGCATGGCTGTATATATGATTGCTGTAGCTTTAGAGTAAGTCTTGAAATTAGGTTGTATGAGTCCTTCAACTTTGTTCCTGTTTCAAATTGTTTTAAATATTCTAGGTTTTTTATATTTCCATATACATTTTAGAATCAGCCCGTCAACTTCTAAAAAAATCCAAAAAAGATTTTGATTGTACTTACATTGAATCTATATCACAACTGTAAGACTGTCTTGCAGGCCTCCCACTACAAGGAATGGAGCTGACCCAGGGCCCCGATGCTGTGCTTTGAAATTCATCGCTTTCTTTTGCCCCCACGGGCTTTTTTCCAGTCAAAGACTGAGTGTGGTGGGATACTATTGCAGACTCATTGCTGAAAGACAGGAAACTCCTCTTTGGGTCTACTTAATCTCAAGGAGTCCCCATTGGTTTTGTTGAATCTTCCTTAGGCTAGAGGACAGGCTGGGACAGTTCTACCCAACATTCACTCCCGCCCTCCTTCTCTTAGATTTACATTTGCCTTGTAGCCTGATATCTTTCCCAACATTCTTTTTGGGAGGGGGGGGGGCTCTCTCTTAATAAAACCTTCTTAGATTTAATCATAACTTGATGTTTACTTCTCAGGGGATCTGGATGAACAAAGTGGTACTAAGAGTGGTTTGAGAAAACAGATAGTAAGGTAGAGCCATAGAATTAGCTCACTGAATTGGCAGATAAGGAGCACGTGTGTAGTCCCTGACACAAGATGCAATCCAATTGCTGATATTTCACTGGTGGTGGCCCTGGGAAATGTCCCTGTGGAAGCAAATTCTGTGATGGGTATGATGGAAATATGGTGAGAGCAATGCCTACAGTTGCAACACAATTGACTGGCCAAGGCTAGGTGCATGGACTCCCTGCTAAGAGAAATGAGAGACGGAGCTGTTTGTATGGACTGAATAGCTGAGTGTAAGAACCATAGGACCGCAGGGCTCAGTGGCTCAGCCTGTAATCCCGTGCCTTTGGGAGGCTGAGGTGAGTGGATTGCCTGAGCCCGCGGGTTCGAGACCCGCCTGGGAAACTTGGCTAGACCTCATCCCTACAATAAATCAAACACTAGCCGGGCATGGTAGCGCGTGCCTGTAGTTCCAGCTACTTGGAAACCTGAGGCGGAAGGATCGCCGGAGCCCAGCAGGTTGAGGCTGCGGTGGCTGGGAGCAGCCACTGCACTCCAGTCTGGGTGACAGACAACGAAAAGGCAAGCTCAAGTCCTAATTATGAGGATCTCAGAGCTCCAGGGTCATCCTACACTTCTTCAAGAAAGAAAACCTGGACAGATGTCTTGATGATGTAGACTTTACAACCCCATATCCACCCTCTAGGCATGCATGGGTGGCCTACCTTTCCCCAGTAAGAGTAACACTTTGACCATGCTGAAACATACTGCAGAATCCTCTTCCCCAAAAGACACAGGTGGCCCCTTTCCACCTTGAAAGCTGCTTCAATCTCCTGCTTCCAGATTGATTATCAGAGTTAAGTCCTGGGGTAACCCAGCTATAGTCAGGGTGGGTCTTAGAAGATAAGAAGAGACTATACAGAGAAAGAAGTAAGACAACTATCTGGCATATACAGGCAGAACCAGGGAAGTACTCCTGGGATTAGATTTTGAGGGTGCTTGACCAAGGAGGCTAGAATATAAAGTTGGATAAGCAGGAATTCATTGATTTGGAGGCATTTTCTCAGGAGATGGGATGAATCACCCTAGCAAAGAACCAGGGATAGGACAAACTCATTAATGGGGTGGCTTTCCTAGAAGACATTATGGGCAACTCTTAGCAAAGCAGAAATGCCTGAGCTTCACCAGTAAAGGGTAAAGGAAAGAATGAAGAGCCAACCCTATTCACAGTAGCAAAAATATGGAATCAACTGTGCTGCCCATTGAAAGTGGACTGTATAAAAAAATGTGGTACATATGCACAATAGAATATTATGCAGCCATAGAGGACAAAATGGATTTTGCAACAACTTCATTGGATTTAGGGTCTATCATATTCAGTGATCTATCACAGAAACAAAGAACTGAGTACCATGTTCTCACTCATAAGTGGATCCTGAACATTTATCATAATACCACAAGAGATTGGCAGTAGCAGGGCATCCAAGGAAGAGAGGAAGAGAACATAGCATCAATAAGGGCATCTGATCCCGAACCAGGCAAAGTAAAGACCAATGGGAGGTCTAAACCTCACCTGTACGAAGAACACTTATGTACCTAATCCTGGGTACCCCATATCTTTAAAATATAAATATATAAAATGAGTTTCAAAAAAAATAATAAAGAGCTTAAGCATGATTGTGCTTTAATAATATTTTATTTACAAAGTGATGGGTGGCTGGATCTGGCTAGGGTTTGCTGACCACTGCCCTAGACAGTAGCCAACCAAAGTGCCGCTTAATACCTACAAATTAAAAAGAAGAAAAAAGCTAGACTGCAGGAGCAAAAGTCTGAAAACAGTTGCCCCAATAAAAAGTCACTGTTTGTTGCTCAGTCCCTGCACCTGAGCCAATGTTCAGACCTTGGAGCCCATTGGCTTAAGACATAGTCAGGTCTTACAAAATCTTACAACATCATGAAAAGTATATCCTTTGACATTTCCCCATTCTTCCCCAAAGTGACCAAGAGCCATTTATTCAAGTGACCATACTCTGTGGAAATGGGAAAAAGCAGACATTTCAAGAACTAATTGGCTACAGTGTTTGAGTGGACATTGATACCCAAAGACTCAAAACATCATCATTAGTGTGGGACTTGCAGGAACCAGGTTATAATAACTAGAGCCCTGGTTAAAGTCCATCTCACAGTGGGCCCCCTAGGTCCATGGACCTACCTGTTGTCATTTTCCAATTCCTGAATGCCTAAGTGAAATCAATACACTTAGCAGCTGGAGCAGCCCCACATTGTGCCTCTGGTTTGTAGAGCAAGATTTTGCATAATGAGGATGGCCAAATGGAATTCTCTGATACTGTGAGCAGATGACAGAGCTTAGTGTCCTAAAAGATGCAGGGGCGTTGATCCCTATCATTTTTCAGTTTGATTCATCAGTCTGACCCCTGCAGAAACCATCTAGATCCTGGAGAATGATTGAGAATACCCTAGTCTTAGCCAAACTGTAGCCCCCTGGCAGTTGCTGTGCCAACTCTTCTCTTACTGGTAAAGCAAATTAATAAGGCCCCAGATATAGGGATATAGCCATTGGTGTGGAACATGTGCTCTTCTTCTCCATTCCAATTGGGAAAAAAGATCAGAAGCACTTCACATTCATGTAAGAGGAGCAATATTCACTTACATTTTTTCCTCAGAGCTATATTAATCCTACTGTTCTGTCATACTATTGTCTGAACACGTATGAATCATCCATAAGCCACATTAACCATCATAACATCAAGCTGATTGGACTGGATAAGCAGGAGTCAGCAGTGCACTGGAGGCCTTGGTAGGTCCCCTGTGTCCTAGAGGATAGGAGAGAAGCCCTCTGAAGGTTATTTGGCGGTACAGTGAAATTTTTAGGTGATCCACTGGTCAGGGTCATGCTCAGTTAACCCTTTCAAAGAAAAATGCAAATTTTGACATCTTGAATTTTTTACACAGAAAAAAAAAAACATGGTACCCAGTAGGCCTCTTTAAATTCTGGTAGCCACACCTTCCACACTTGGAAAAACTTTTCCAGTCCATGTACCAGATAACAAAGAAGGTGCCAGCTTACAAAGGACCCAGAGCAGGAAAGAGCACTGCATCAGGTGCAGGCCACCATGCAATCACCCCTTCGTTTGGGAACATCTGATCAAGCAGATCCTGTGGTTTGGGAAGTGTCAGTGAGGAAAAGATGGTGCAGTGTGAAGCTTGTGACAAGCCCCAGTAGGAAAATCACAACATGGGCCGCATGATTCTGGAGTGAAAGCAAGCCATCCTCAGCAGAGAATGACACATCTTGGGAGACAGACCCAGTGCATTACTGGCCCTGGTAGAGTTGGAACACTTACTATGGGTCACTTAGTGACCATGTGTCCATAACCTTTCGTTATGAATCAGAGTTTCCAAGTACTAAAGTTAACAGGCCCAGAAAGTCCTCAGAAGATGGAAATGGAGCATCTAGGATCAAATCAGAACAGGGCCAGAGGGCACAGCACACGTCAGCTGCATGAGCAGGTAACCATAGCCCCTATGTTACCCACTGCTGTTGCATTAGTGCCCTTACTCGGTATGGCCAGCTCGAGGAAGAAAAATCTCAAGGGTGGTTTATAGATGGATTGGCTCAGTATGTAGATGTAAGCTTAAAATGAACAGGGCTGCATTACAGCCACATTCATGGGTAACTGAAAGACATAGAGAGGAGTTTTCTCAATGGGCAGAGCTTTGAGCTGAAGTTGCATGAGATGAGAATACATGCAGATCACTGGACAGTGGCCTGGAAGGAAGAGGATTGGATGACCAGGACAAGAGGTTCTGGGGGAGAGGCACGAGGATGGACAAATGGGAGTGGATGATGATTATATCATATGAATGCCCAGAAAGCATCCACCCACTGTGGAAGGGGCACTGAATAACTAAGTGGCAAAACGACTTGGCTAATGACATTTGCCAGCTTGGTCATCAGCCACCCAGAACCAGCGTGACAGGCCCATGAACAGAGTGGCCATGGTGGCAAAGAATGAGGCAACCAATGAGTCCAGCAGCATGCACTCCCACTTACCAAGGCCTGTTTCACTGCTGCTACCTTTGAATGTCCAGCTTGTTGGAAACAGAGAAGCAGACATCAACACTGAGCCCCTGTTGCACCACCATTCCTTGGGGAGACCAGCGGGCCCTGTAGCGGTGAGTTGACTGTGTTAGCTCTTTCCATCTTGGAAGGGTCAGTGGTTTGTCTCATAGGGATGGCTACCTCCTCTGGGGGTGGAATTACCTGTCCTGTCTGCAGAGACGCAGCTGTCTAAGCAGCTCTTAGAAAGCTCACACTGGCTTCTGAGTGGAAGCAGTGCTATATCCAGCAAGACTGAAGACCAGAAGACCACTGAGAAGGCTGTTGCAATAACCCAGTTAAGAGTTGATAAGCAGTGATAGTTGAGTGAGAGTAGAGAAAAAGAAATGATCACATTCAAGTTTAGATAAACAACTGAAAGGTAAACAGTATATTGAGAGAAAAGCTAACTTTCTTCTAAGGAATCTCAGGCCCACCTTTCTACATTTTAATGGGCAATATGTTCTCACTGATTATCCTCTGATTCAATGAATCCTTTGATAAAATTGCAAACAATGTTTCAGGGTTCCATAGCCACAAAGAAAGCAGGGCAAATATTTAGTGGCTATGTGCCCAGAAAGGGTGTTACTTTTGGCAAAATGAACCAGAGCAATTTCCAAAGTAGTATTTATTCTTTTTAAAATTATGCACACAACGAATGTCTGGGTGAGCTGACTTCTTTAACCCATGTACTAATGTGTGGGTAGGCTTATAATTTGGAGCACTCACTCAGGAATTTCTGAAATTAAGGTTCTTTCAGAAGTGTTGACTCATCCCCTCAGCACTTTCTGAATAGATCCATTAAACACACCAATTAGTAATTCTAAATTGCATTCTAAATTCTGCAGGTGATTTTCTGATGAAATGTTGCTTTGCTAATTCTAGTGCATGTTGTTTAGAATTTGCCTTTGCATTGAAAATAGCTTTGATTTTTCTTTCGATAAAAATGGAAACTATTAGAAAGGGTCCATCCAACTGGAGATGTCAGTATGAATCCAGCGCAGTCTTCTAGTCTTTGAGATCTGCATTCAAATATGGTGCTCATGCATGTGCACCTTTCACGCTTGTAGAAAACAAGTCCTGCGTATAGAATAGTTTAAGAGAAAAGTATTGCGTTTAACTATCTATGTACAATTCCCCAAGAAACACAAGCATGATACATTATATAGTATGCAAAGAATACTGTACAGTATGTCTGTATTTATTTTACCATTTAGTAGTTTTCTGAGACAGATTAATTTTCTGCCATCATTGCCTATTGCTCGATGCCAAACATTAATTCTAATTTAAAACTAATTTAAACCCTTAAATGATAGTAGATACTCCTCACTAAGAGCCACTTACACAGATCTTTAAGTGATGCAAAAAAGAAAGAAAAGAAAAAAACTCAAATAGAATAAATTTTTTCTTCCCCTAAATTTTTATGTTGAATGCAGGTAAAATGCCTTCATTCCTAATAAGAATTTTTGACTGATTTGGGAAAAGAAGAACAAAAGTAAAGTTATCAATTTAGCATCTGTCCTCATTATTTGTGTGTCGTCATGGCTCAGAAGATAGTGATAAACATTTGATATGGAAAGGAGCGTAGGGCATTAGGGAAGGGTTGGCATGGTGATAGAGAAAGACTTTTCAAAGTTTGCTTTCTGAAAGAGTGCTAGTCTCCATGACTTGACCAATGAGGTGTTTACTGTTCAGCAATTAGAACTTAAAATGTTTAAAATCAAAATATTTACAGGTCTTCAATGTATTGAATACAGCGATGCAATATGAATGCACATTTGTTTATAATTCTTCATTCAATGTGGATGCTATGAAAGGAAATGAGCCTTCAAATCACAAAAAAAAACCAGTCTAATGTTGAGTTAGGGAAAGGAGGGAGTAGATGGAAATGGATAAATAAGGGACTCGAGGGACCAAGTGTCCTATCACAGGTGTATGATTCTATGTAACCTGAATTGCTGCACTCTTTTTCACCAGAATCTCTTGTTTAGAAGTTTATAAAAGGAATTTAAGATTTGACTTTGGGATAAGACTGCATGAATGTTAAGATAGCTTCCAAACCCTAGACTGTATGAAGCCATAAAAATGATACATGTGGCCACATTTTTATTATACTCTTTGCCACCATAGTCTTTTATGGCCCTGTCATTTTTTATAGGAAAAAAAATTTGTCAAAGACTTAGATGGTTTATTTTCTCCATTCACGTTTATTACATAGAAATTATTTGACACTGGATATTTTGGAGCTCCTTACCCAAGACCCACAGTTCCCAAGACTGCAGAATCAGGATATGTGTTTTGCATGGTGGCATCAACAGGACACCAAGTTTAAAATTTCAACATATGGTTGAAATCTCTCAACTCTCTCTTTGTCTCCTAAATCTCTCCTTTTCTGGCTCTCCTTGTCTTCTCCCCAGTCTGTCCCCACTTCCGTAAACCCTTCTGATCCTCCCACCAAATACACACATATAAATAGCCACACACATATATACACACATACAAATGCATGCATATATACACATACACACACTTACGTACATATAAACATACACATACACGTTCCACTCTGCAATTTTTTTTTTTTTTTTGGTTTTAATTTTTACTATTAAGGCTCAACTGCATGAGGACTTATAAGCCACTTGGATCTCTGTTTACTTGAATCTCTGAAGCACTATGGTGAATGTTCAGTCTCTATTCCCTCTTTGACACCTCAGTTTTTCTTGGGGCACATCTGCTCCTCCTCTTGATGGGGCTGTCAATGAAGGCACCCTTCTTTCTCCTGGTCAAAGGTTAGTTTGTAACCCAAGAAGGCTGGACCCTGAGAGTGCTACCTTCAAGAGATAGTTCTTTTAAAAGAATCATGTTTTTTTCTTTTGAATTCGTTATTTTATATATTTTGAAATATTTTATGTAATCATCATCCATAAGGCTCTATACCCCCAATAGGAAGTCTTTTCCTAGGTTCTCTATCTAGGCTGGGTTACCTAACAACTATGACAGTCTATACATATTTAAATCTTTTTCTTTATGGAGTTTTTACTTACTCCCCTTTCCATTAAAATATACGTGTACTTGACGTCAAGAATGATATGTCTATCATTCATCTCTAAATACCTAACTAAACAATCCTAGCATTAAATAGAAAACACAAAGTTTCTAGGTTTGAATCAAGATGTCTCAGACTCACTGAAAATATTTTACATCTTTTGAAGACATATTTTTTCTATAATTGTTTCCTAGCCTGCAATTTTTATCAAATGCCCACTCCACATTTTATGGTTTTTTTCCCCCTTGGGCATTTTGCTTATGTCCCTACTCTTTCTTCATTTACTTTCTTCTCCTTCTGGTTCTCATTTTAAGACTGAGGTATTAGAGCAGAAGTCTGTGAACTTATTAAAGATGGGAAGAAAAGATTAACTTTGGTTGTCTTCCAAAATGGAGAATATCTATAATGCTTGCTTGGGAAAGAAAATAAACAAAAAAAGTTGGTGAATTTTTACTTTCTAGGAATTCAAGTAAAAACTAATTATTTATGTTTAGGACCTAAGGATGAGAGCTTAAGACATAGCACCAATGGACACAGAGTTTCAGTTTTCAACAGATTTATTTATCAGTAAGTTTATTCACAGATGCCATTCTGAGTAGCATAGCAGGAAGGAAGTGTGTTACAAAGTTTTTATTAAGAAAATTTTATTGAAATATACGCATACAGAAGAGTGTCTGAATCACAAATGTATATAGCACCTTGAATTTTCACAAAACTAATGGTCCATATCATTGTATCAACAAAACAGGACATTACCAGACTCCTAGACTCTCCCACCTCACCCCTTCCCAATCATTAAGTCCCACCAAAAGGCACTACTCTCCTCACTTTCCTTGCCAGGGATCAGCTTGACCAGTTTCTGAGTTTTATATAAACAGGATTATATAAAACTCGATTGCATAGACTCCTATATATTTTTCTGACACATTTATTTTATTTAACATTGTTTCATAAAATTCATTCATATTGTTAATGTATAGCAGTCATGTATCCCCTTTTGTTGCTTTATCATAATCAATTATATGAGAATATCACAATTTATTTCTCTAGTCTATTATTGAGGAATATTTGGGTAGTTTCTAGTTTTTAGTTATTATAAGACTGCTATGAATATTCTTAGACATGCTTTTTGAGTATACATATATATATGCAATTTTGTTAGACATTTACCTAGTTATGTAAGTGCTGGGTCACAGAACATATGTAGTTTAGTTTTACTAAATACTGCCAAATTGTTTTTTTAAGATAATTGTACAAACGTATACTTTGATGAGTTGGATATGAGAATTCCAGTTGTCCCACATCTTTGTCATTACTCGGTGTATGTTCTGTCTTTTTAATGTTAGTGTTCTGTTTGTTGTGTACAGGTATTTCCTCTTGGTTTTAATTTTTATTTCCTTCATGACTATGTTTATTGACAATTGAGATACTTTCTTTTGTGAAGTGCTTGTTCAATGCTTTGTCCTTTTTTCTATTGTGCTGTTTGTCTTTTCTCAGTGATTGTGAGTGTGGCAGGCATCCTCTAAAATGGCCTTCAGTGACCCTTACCTTCTGTGTTTATGCCCCCATGTACCTCTCCCTTGAGTGTGGACTGAACCTTATGACTCACTTATGATGTATAGAGCACAGCAAAGGTGGTAAGATATCACTTCTGACATTGGGGTGTAAGAAGATAGTGACTTCTCTCTTGCAGTCTCTCTCTCTCTCTCTCTCTCTCTCTCTCTCTCTCTCTCTCAGCATTTGCTTTCTGGGAAGCCATCTGCCTCATTGTAAGCTGCTCTGTGGAGAGACCCACATGACAAAAAAAACGGATGCTTCCAGCCAGTGGCCAGCACGTACCTAATTCCTGCCCACAGTCATGTAAGTGAGCTCTAACCTTGCTGTCCTCCCTCAGTGAGGCCTTGAGACAACTTCAGCCCCAGCTGACAACCCACCTGCAGTCTCATGACAAACCCTTAGCCAGAGGCACTCAGCTTAGCCATGCTCAGATTCCAGACCCACAGAGACTGAGATGATAAATATTTGTTGTTTTAAGCACCTACATTTTGTGGTAACTGATGCTACAGCAATAATTTACTAACAGAAGGCATTTTCTGTAGATTCTGGATAGAAAGAAGACCTTTGTCATTTAAGTGGATTCCAAATATTTTCTCCCACTCTTGATTTTTGCTGCCATTCTTGATTCTTTTGGTAAACAAAAGTTTTCCCATTTTTAATGTATTTAAATGTATCATACTTTTTTGTGGTGCAGGATGATGTGTTTTGTTTAAGAAATTTTGAGAAATCTTTGCTTCTTCAAAAGTCATGAATGTTATCTTCAATGGCTGTATTTTCAAAAGAAAAGCTAATTCATCAGAAAAGCTAATTCACCAGAATAGGATATATGTTTCCTAATAATCATAGCATAACATATAATATTTATTGAGCAATTACTAAGGGAAAAGCACCATGCTAGTTGCTTTAGCTTCATAATTTCCAAGGGAGACATGTTGGCAGAGGTGGGATTTAAAACCAGACTGTATGAGTCTTTTAAAGTCTTTACCATTTATTATATATTTGCTTAGTATTTTCTTGACACAAGCTTGTCATTTTGGAATCCTGGTTTGTCTAAAATATTTTCTGTCTTAATGAGGAGGACGGGGGAGAAAATTGATCACTTGAGCTCTTCAATTCTCACATTGATTTTTCTGTGAATGTCTTTTGGTTTCTGTGCCACAGTTTCAGGTGGAAGTAACAGAACATACACCGGGCTTGAGGTATCCTGTCTTCTTGTCCAGGGGTGCCCAATGTAGTTATGTGAACCTAGACAACTCATTTAATCTCTTTTGGTATGTTTTGACTTTTTTTTCCTTCCCTGCACACTCAGCATGTTGCCTTTGTAATGCTGGTTTTATTTTTCAGGGAAAGTTAACTCTTTTTGTCTGGGTACAGCCTTGGTGGAATGGATCAGGTGCACTGCCCTCCTGCTAGGAAGATAACAGCATCCCAGGAGTCCATTTCTACCAGTTTCTTCCCCAACCACAGCATAGCCAAGGAACGGGTCTATACCATGGGCTTGGCTGACTGAAAAATCATTCTGGAGATGTAATGGGGTGATGTAAAAATTTTATTTTAGTTAATTGGTCTTAGTTCATTTTTTCCAGTGAAATTGACTGACATTAAAGTGGCTTCTGTCCTGTGTCCACCTCCGCAGCACAATACCTGGTGAGGATGGATTTATATTGGACAGTTAAAGCAACTAGCACTGTGCCTTTCCCGGAGTAATTGCTCAATAAATGATATGCATTATGTTGTGATTATTAGGAAACATATATTCTACTCTGGTTAATGAGTTTTTCTTTTGACAATACAACAATAAAACACATTCTGTAGCTCTATTTTTATGTCCACAATGTTTGTATTTGGTAAACCAGGTCAGCTCCTTGGGGGTGTCTGATTCATGCTTCAAGTTAAGGTCTCATTATAACTAAGGGCTTTGTCTCTCTAAGAAACCAAGTACATAAAATGCAGAAAAACTTAACATAACTAGAAACAGCTGTCAAGAAACTGACTTTGAGGACATTTGTATGCACATGTGCTGTTTTGTCTTCTTATAAACTATAGTATTTACTGCCTGTTAACAGTTTGATAAATATATGTTTTATAATGGAATGTTCCCATTCTGAATATCCTGCTGGGTCTTAGGTGTTAACCTCTTTGACTTTAAACTTCATAAATTCTTTGAATGGAGCATTTCAGGATCAGAATGATTACACAAACTGTTTGTATGTATGTTTCTCTGTAAATATTATTTATACAAATTCTCTCGCAGCAATTGTCTTTACCCTCTTCTTTCTTTCCTCAAATACTTGTATAAGTAGGGTAAGAAAGATAAATAGTCTTAGAAAGAGAGTGAAGAGGAGAGATGGTGACTGGGCAGGAGGAAAGCTCTTGAACCTGTAGCTCATGGGGCCAGGCATGGTTGCATGGCCTGCTTTAAGTGGCTTGTGCAGTAGATGATATTAGCTAGGGCTGGTTGACACCTTCCACCTTCCAGAGGGAGAGCTACAGCCACTGCACGTCATTTGGGAGAGACTTGGGGAAAGGTGAAGAGTATAGATATTCCCCAAAGCTCATGCTCTACCTAGTGATGCTTGTGAATTAAAACTTGTTCCTAAACATTTAGGAAATAAAACACCAAATAGAATAGAACAAAAAGTGACTCTCCACCTTTTGACGGGGCAATGACTCTGCCAAGGCTCCACCTCTCATTTACTCTCTGATATGAGGTGTGATGATAAAGTCCCAAGCCACACTTCACAACTCTGCAGAAAACACCTCATATGTGGACATTCATCTGAAGTTCATTCTGGGACTCCCAGTCTTGGGATTTGACTCAAACAGGGGAAATTCCAGGTTTTTCTGGCAACAAAGCAACTTAGCTTTAGAAGCAAAGAGCAGGTGTGATGGCATTTCTGGGCAGGAGGGGAGCCGTATTCCCAGCAGTCTCCAGCAGCTGTTTCTTTCCTACTTGCTTTTCCCCAGCCCCCCACCCCCCACCCCAGGTCTCCTTTAGGGCTGTGGCTGCATCTGAACCTGACCTCCAGGCTCTTCTCTGTTAGTTCTATTTAGATTTGGACATATCTCATTCCCCTTTAGAAGCAAGACTCCACACAAATTCTTTAGAACGCAATAAAGGATAATATTGGGAATCTTCCCAAGGAAATGGATTCAAACCCTAACCACATAAAGCAACACTTCCCCAAATAGCAACTGCTAACATGTAGAAATCAATGTTTTGTATCTTATGCTAATTACAACTTGATTACACATTGGCACAACAGGAATATTCACTATTACCCTCCCCCCCCCCGACCTCACACTTCTCTAACTTGAATGCTGAGCTCAGATATCCAAAGTTCAAGCCTCCTGTGGGTGAAAGTTGTTCCAGCAGACTTTCGTTTCCTCTCAGAACCTGCTTCCCAATCTCTTCTCCCAATACAAGTCCTTGTTATCCCCTCTGGTTCTTTACTATGTAATATATTTATGGTGCAACTACCTTGATCACAATGAGTTCAGCTCCGATTCTTGGCTCCTGAATCAGGTCTGAGAAGTTCCTTTTCTTGATTTTAAGCCATCTGCTTGGATCTTAAAGCCATCTATATAACACAGGTTTCTCTGAACCCAAAGACCTGTAATCCTTATTCTTGACTGACCCAACTTTTACTGTTCTGGTTAATTGGTCTAGATCAATATCCCTTGGAGGCTTGAAGGCAGAATCCTGGTCCCCACATCCCAACCAGAATCTGCATTGTAACAAAGCTCCCAGGCACTTTGTAAGGTTTAAACCATGCCCTACATTTAGTATGTATTACATTGAGACACTTAATATACCAGTAGTGTGACAGAGACATGCAAATACAAATTTAAAACACTATTTTTTATATTAAAATAAACGTGGGCATATGATGTGGTAGAACGCACAATTCACAAAACTTTTAAAGTGAAAACAAGAAACTAAGAAGGAATTTCTGGCTTATTGTAGGTAATTTTAAGCTATACCCACAAGGATCTTGGGCATGTGCAATTATTAGCATCCTCCCCTATGAATAATTACATTGGAAGGTTTAAGAAGTGGGACTTCTTTACCTGTTTCTGAAAGTTAACATCTGGGCCCAATTCTATTAATCATGATGTGGCTTTAATAGTGGCGGTGCCTTTCCTGAGGGACCACACTTGTAATTTTCTTGTCATAACCAACAGAAGACTTCCCCTTTAGTTGAGAATTTGGTAATCTTGTTGGACTACTCTCTGTTCCCTATTTCCAGCCTGAATTGCCAGTGACAGTGTCTTCTGTAAGTTCTGATGAGCTGTTTCCCTCTCCTCTCCTGCTCTACTGAGAATTGGCTTTTTTCAAAATCCTGTTTTATTCAGGGTTACAATATAAAGCATTTTCTGCATGCAGTAATAATAAGACAACACCATGAGAAGGGCTGTCCTCTGCTCTCTCACAAATAACTGAAATGTTTCCTTGGAGAATTTGGTTGATTCTGTTTGGTTGAACATCTAAAGAGATATAGAAACTAATGAAGGGGCCTTAGAGATGAGGCTAGAAGTACAAGGCCTATCAATTCTTAGAAGACAATAAAAGACGCAGAAAAAAACTTGGGAATTCTTGGAGGTAAACATGCATGGAAACATGTGAATAGTCATATTTGAACTTTGATGGTGAAATCATACCTCATGAAATCTCTTGCCAACAACCACTGTCATTTTAAACTTCTGGCACTACAAGATGGGAAAGAATAGAAAGACTTATTATTATCTTAGTATTCTAGTACACTGATAAGCTGACAGCCTTTAAAAGATCATTATTATTACTTCGTCTCCTACAGAGTAAGAATCCTCTCTAGAACTTTACAGGAACTTCTTTCTAAACAGAGATGATATTGGTAATGACATGAGGGTCACAGAATGAAAAAAATGCAAGACTATGTGTAGCAGCTCACATCTGTAATCACAGAACTTTGGGAGGCCAAGGCAGGCGGATAGCTTAAACCCAGGAGCTTAAGAGCAACCTGGGCAAAATCTCTACAAAAAATAACTTAAAAAATTAGCCAGATGTGGTGGTGCACACCTGCAGTCCCAGCTACTCGGGAGGTTGAGACAAGAGGATTGCTTGAATCCAGGAAATATGAAGTTACAGTGAGCTATGATTGCAGCACTGTTCTCCAGTCTGGATGCTAGAGTGAGACCCTGACTTTAAAAAAAAAGAATTTCAAGGGAAACTGGCTGCAAATACTGTGCTTGTTCAGTTTATTTGGTCTTGATCTAAAACAGCTCAAGTGGTAAAATCCCTCCTTAATCACTAAGGAATCATAGCTATGGAAAAGTAGCTGTGAATTTGAGAAGGAAATGTTTTATAAAGAACAAAGTTTCATAGGATGCTCTGGGTTATGGTCATATTAGGGCTGGCTTAGTAACCTGGGTTCCATGAGAGGTACTTACATGCCAATTCAAGCCACACTGTAAGGAAAGGGCTAAAATATCAGAATTTCCTTCCTTTGTTAGCTTTATGTATCTGCCTTCTCCCTGTCTTACATAAAGTATGTCCCCTGAAAGCACTGGCCCTCTTATACTGACAAATATAAATTAAACCGGAATTTTATGGAGGTTTATAAAGTCATTTACATTTTAGAAAATAAGTTCCTTGGCTCTTAAAGAAACAGATATTGGTCATTTATAAGAAACAGTGGGAATATGTACTGATAGAATTTTCTCCTCTGGAGCTAAGGAAATAGCTATTGTCCCACAAAGATGATATAGGGGAATGATTTTCCAGCTCTTGGAGTTTTCAGCGTGAAAGCATATTGTCTGACCAGATTTTGGAGGCCCAAGGAAGACTCAATGTGATAATTGTTTTGTGAGAAATAACAGGTTAGACACAGCCTTTTCCTTAGCATCTTTGTTATGCAATGTTGAAAGTGCATTAGTGGTGTCGCTCCTCGAAGTAGGGTGCAATTCCACGGGAAGAATAAGGCCAAGACCTAATAATAGCTGCATAAAATTCCAACATCCTTGGGATTTTCACATGATTGTCAGAAGGCAGAATACGGAAGACGATGTAAGGTTAACAGTTATAAATTTTTGGAGTCTAATTTCAATGCACTCTTCAATATATTAAATGAGATAACTTCATTGTGGTTTGTATCCATTTTATTTATTTTTTTTTTTTGAGTTGGAGTCTCACTCTGTCGCCCAGACTGGAGTGCAGTGGCCGCTCCCGGCCACCACAGCCTCGACCTGCTGGGCTCCGGCGATCCTTCCACCTCAGCCTTCCGAGTAACCGGAATTACAGGCGCGCGCTACCACGCCTGGCTAATTTTTTTTAATTTTATTGTAGAGATGAGGTCTCACCTGCCCAGGCAGGTCTCGAACCCGCGGGCTCAGGCAATCCACTCACCTCAGCCTCCCAAAGGCACAGGATTACAGGCTGAGCCACCGAACCCGGTTGTATCCATTTTTTAGTAACAAAGAAAGCAGAGAAAAGGTCTCTGAAGGAAAACTGTTCATTCTGATGAATGAGCTGGAGCTCAAAGGAAGCAACTTTCTTTCCTATCGGATACACCTGTTTTTGAGGAAACGAAGAACCCTGCAGGAGACGAAGCTGTGAAACATTAAGCCGGGCACGGCAGTCACCTGAGGTTTCTAATGGAGCACGAAGATGCTAGGGAAAGCCCTCCCCTCTTAGAGGAAAGTTTGATAAAATGCTATCTTAGTGCTTAAAAATAGCAGTGTCAGGGTGCCCTGTTTCTTGTGCAAGGTGGAGAGGTCACTCCGAGGTGGTCCTCCTGAGGAAATTGGAGCAATATAGACATCGGTGCATCTGACTTGCTGCACTGGTGGCTTGTTCTGTCCCTTGCAGGTAGTCCTGGGATCAAAAGTGCTGAGCACAAACAAAAGAGGTGGCCCAGCTCCCTTGCTCCTTTCAGTTCTTTCTTTGTCTTTCTGTACTTGAATAAAAATGATTGGGGACATATTTGTGTGAGTAAGCTTGGGCGAAGGGCCCTGGCAAGATGGTTTTTCAAACACCCAGGAAATAATCTGTCTTATAAAGTATCATTAAAAAAAAAAAAAAGGTAAAATCATAAGATAATATTAACAAATTAAACTAGGCTGAATGTATCCTATAGACACTAATAACAATAATATTTGAGGGAGAAAATAGATGAAAAAAATGCATTTCATATGAAGCCTGGATCATGCTGGACCCTTTTGATCTAATTAAAAACCTTTCAGTCTGGCTGTGTTGGTTTGGCTTTTCTATGCTTTCTGTAGAGTATTTCCACAAGAATGCTGGAGTTCTGGGAAGCTTGCGGCTGTGTCCGATTCACTGAGTGATACAGAGCTGTCTAATGTGGTTCCTGGAAGAAGCAATGACTTCTCTCTGCGTGCTGCTTCTGTCCTGACACACCTCAAACCACTCAACGGGCTCATTATAGATCTTGGTTAAAAGCCATTTCCCAGGCCCTGAAGTGCAGCTATCATTCATGTGACTGTTTATTTTTGAAATTTATGAGATGATACACCACCATATTATATTTGATGGAGACCTTAGATTTTATTTGTGAATACTTTTTCATTAAATATGAGACATAGCAATGTTAAAAAAAATACTGAAAAAAATATAATCATGTAATTCCAACCAAACTACTACTATTTTTGCTTATTATACAAGTTCATGTTTTACGTAGTGGCAATTGTAGTGCCGTTTTTAATTCTGCCTTTTATTTGAATAACACTTCATCACATTTTTCACATTGTCATATTCTTTTAACTTATTTTTCTCGGTGACTGCATGTTAATTTATTGTGCAATGTAACCACATCGTCCTGCTGTTAGCCATTCAGACTACATCTATATTTTTTTCTTCTTTGCTCTGCCTTCATAACGCTTTTGCTTCTACTGAAGTATTTTCTAAGGTAAAGTCTTAGGAATAAAATGGCAAGGTTAAAGTTTATAACAATCTTTGCTGCTCTGTCTGTTCTTTGTTTTCCCAAAAATGTTTACATCAATGCTGACCGTAATATAGCAGCAGATGTATAACACCACTTTTTTTTGGAGTCAGAGTTTCACTCCGTCACCCAGGGTGGAGTGCAGTATGCTCACAGCCACTCAAGTGTCAACCTATTGGGCTCAGGTCCTTTAGTCTCAGCCTTTCAAGTAGCTGGAACTACAGGCACGCGCCGCCATACCCGGCTTTTTTTTTTTTTTTTTTTTTGAGTTGGAGTCTCTCTCCATTACCCAGGCTGGAGTGCAGTGGCACACTCACGGCCACCCCAATGTCAACCTGCTGGGCTCAGGCGATCCTTCCATCCCAGCCTTCCAAGTAGCTGGAACTACAGGTGCATGCTACCATGCCCAGCTAATTTTTTTGATATATTGTAGAAACAAGATCTGCCCAAGATTCTCAGGGTGGTCGTGAACCCCTGGGCTCAGGCAATCCTCTCGCCTCAGCCTCTCAAAGTGCTGGGATTACAGGCTTGAGCCACCACACCCGGCCTATAACAACATTTTAAAAGTGAATTTCTGGTACAACTTTTTTGCTAATTTGGTTGAAAATAGTTCCTCAGGTTTGCCTTAGTATGCACTTCTTTGGTTCTACTTGTGAAGATATATGTCATTTCTCCATGTTTCCTGTTTGCATTTTCTCTTGAACCAATTATCAATGTGATAAATTTTGTAATTTCTCCCATGTGCTGAATGCATCAATTTTATAATGGGCTTTAGAAAATGTGTACAATTGGCTGGGCTCGGTGGCTCATCTGTAATCCCAGCACTTTGGGAGGCCAAGATGAGTGAATTGCCTGAGCCTGAGGGTTTGAAACCAGCCTGGGGAACTTGGCAAGACCTCGTCTCTACACTAAATCAAAAATCAGCCAGGCATGGTAGCAGTTCCAGTTACTAGCAGTTCCAACTACTTGGAAGGCTGAGGCAAAGGATCATCGGAGCCCAGCACGTCGACGCTGGTGTAGCTGTGAGTGTGCCATGGCACCCCAGCGTGGGTGACAGAGTGAGACTCTCCATGTTTCCTATTTGCATTTTCAAAAAAAAAAAAAAGAATACGAAAAAGAAAACGTGCACAACTAATCAGGTCTCCATATTTTACCTAATTATTTCACTATCCTGTGAGATAACTTCACAGTGATATTCTTGACTCCTAGACCTTACTAAACAAGTATTTGGACCATCTGTTGGTTGGGCTCTATCTTTACTTCCACACTCTGCTTATAGTCCATGTTGCATCCTACTGCAGCAATAGACTTATGCCAGTTATTCTAGGTAGAATAATAACTATTTTACCAGAAATGTAGAGCTTTAGAAGGATTAAGCTACTTAGGGTATATATCTGAGCTGCAGAGTTCATCTTTCCCAGTGCATAATACAATCTTTTTTTTTTAATTGAAGTCTCACCTTGTTGCCCAGGTCAGAGTACACTGGCACACTCACAGCTACCCCAGCCTCGGCTTGCTGAGTTCAGGCAATTTTTCTGCCTCAGCCTTCCTAGTAACTGGAATCACAGGCACGTACCACTACGTCTGGCTAATTTTTTTATTTATTGTAGAGATGAGGTCTCATCAAGTTGCTCAGACTGGTCTCAAACCCTCTGGGCTCAGACAATCCTTTTGCCTCTTCCTCCCAAAGTGTTGGGATTACAGGCATAAACTACCATGCCTGACCTTATACAATCTTATTTAAACACCCCTCTGTTATTGTCTAGACAGACAGCACTCACCCTGTACCAAAATATCTGTCATCTCCCTCAAGTTCAATCAGTATCCGAAGTGCCCAGCATAATTCCCCATGTGTATTAAGTGTGTCATCACTACTTGCTGAATATGTGAATGAAAGAATGCGGTAGTAGAGACAAAAACTTTAGTTCTAATCTCTGTTGTAAACAATAATTGACAATCTCTTTTGAGGTTTAGCTCAGTTTTTCAGATGTTTCCCCTGCTTCTGGCTTATCTCTGAGGCACAGGGGAGGGGCTGGGCAGATGTATGTCACTAGGGAAAGGGGCCCCGGACTTGTGCTGACTGCTCTGGCTGGCAGAGCTGACCCATGTGCGGGCAGCACTCTTAGTCAATATGGTTGATAAATAGGTAGTCTATTCCTGTCCAGTTTGGTCAGGGCACTGGAGATTTGGCTTTTTCTCAGGAGTTGACAGTGCTACAGACACTGCTGAGTGTCTGACACATCTCCATCTGTCCCTTGGCCCAGCCTGTGTCTCCCAGTCTCTTCAATGGCTGCCAGTTCTCCACTCAGTATGGTCCAGGGAGCTTGGAGCACCAAATTAGGCCACCTCGGCCTAACCACAATGTGCCCTCTTCTTAACTGGGCCCAATCTCCTTCATGTTGGGAAAATAC